>NW_026057580.1:75083293-75190929 GCF_023721935.1 Panthera uncia | reverse complement strand
TTGTTGTTGTTGTTGTTGTTGTTGTTGTTGTTGTTTTTAAGGTTTTGAGGCTGCTGGTTTTTCAATGTTGCTTAAAAAACAAGGCAAGTATGGCTTGGAGTTAAAAATTAGGCATAGGAAGTTTAGCTAAATATAATTCCTGCCATACAGTCTTACAGTTTAGTGAACCTAATATATATGTAGATAAAAGTTACAATAAAATATGAAATTTTTTTAAAAAAGCAAAGCAAGTAAAATGAAGTAGAGCAAAGAAACAACTTCTGCTGGTTTCCCAATAAGAGGCTTTGTTTCTGGTTTCCTTTGGGCAGACCTTGCTCCAAGCATTGGAGGGCCACAGACCTTTCTTGGGTTCCTTATAGGTCCAATGTACACATGAAATTGAAATATTAGTTACAGCCTCAGACATGTGTGAACTAAGCCAGTAAAAGTTTTGTAAAACAATGTTGGGATTATTTTTCTGATCATCAAAGCAACACTTGTTCTCTGTAAACAATTTTAAACTTCTGGAAAGTATGGAACGAATATAAAAATAATCCATAATCCCCCCACTTGGTGATAAACTCTGTTTATATATTTCTTACCCCAGAGGAATTTGACATAGCTTCTTCCCTTCCACAAAATATGTAAAGAGCAATCATTTTATCTATTTTTTTAAGTTTATTTATTTTGAGAGAGAGAGAGAGAGAGAGAAAGAGAGAGAGAAAGAGAGCGAGCTGGGGAGGGGCAGACAGAGAAGAGGACAGAGGACCCAAAGCAGGCTATGTGCTGAGAGCAGAGAGCCCAATGTGGTGTTCGTACCCATGAGCCATGAGATCATGACCTGAGCCGAAGTCAGACGCTTAACCAACCGAGCCACCCAGACGTCCCTGCACAATCATTTTAATTGGCTACTGTCATAAAGACACTCCTATTTGTTCTCTAAATGTAAGAGCTAAAACTATAAAACTCTTAGAAGAAAATACAGGCATAACTTTTCATCACCTTGGGTTTGGTAAAAGCTATCTTAGATATGACACCAAAAGCAAAAGTGACAACACATCCACAAAACAGGGAAATTGGACTTACTCAAAATTAGGAACTTCTGTGCTTCAAAGGACATCAGTAAGACAATGAACAACAGCAATGACAATGACAACAAAAACAACCATAGAATGGGAGAAAATTTTCTCAAATCATGTATCTGATAGGAGATTTGTATTTAGAATATATAAAGGACTCTTACAACTCAATAATTAAAAGACAAATAACCCAATAAAAAAAATGGGCAAAGGATTCATATAGACATTTCTCCAAAAAAGATATGCAAATGTTCAATCAGCACACAAAAAGATGCTCAACATCATTAACCACTAGTGACATGAAAGTCAAACCATAATGATGGGGTGCCTGGGTGGCTCAGTCGGTTAAGTGTCCAACTTCAGTGCAGGTCATGATCTCATGGTTCATGGGTTCGAGTCCAGCATCAGGCTCTGTGCTGACAGTTCAGAGCCTGGAGCCTGCTTCAGATTCTGTGTCTCCCTCTCTCTCTGCTCCGTTCCTGCTTGTGCTCTGTCTCTCTCTCTCTCAAAAATAAATAAACATTAAAAAATTTAAAAAAAAAGTCAAACCATAATGAGATACTAACTGACACTCACTAGGATGGTTATGATCCAACAAAAGATTAGAAATGTTAGCAAGAATGTGGAGAAACTGGAACTGTCATACATATAGGGATGTAAAACAATGGAGCCACTTTGGAAAACAGTCCAGCAGTTCCTCAAAATGTTAAACATAGTTTCCATATTACCCAGAAATCCCACTCTTAAGTATATGCCCAAGACAGATGAAAATATATGGGCACACAAAAACTTGTACATGAATGTTCTTTGGAGCATAACAGCCAAAAAAAGGAAGCCATCCAAGTGTTCATCAACTGATGAATGGATAAACAAAATGGTATATGCATACAATGAAATATTCAGTCTTTAAAAGGAAGGATATTCTGACATATGTTATAACATGGATGAACCTTAAGGACATTATTTTAAGTAAGAAAAGCCAATGACAAAAGACCACAGGTTTAGGGAGAAAGATTGACTACAGTGTGGGCATGTTATTTTGAGATCATAGACCAAAATGAAGAGGTCTAGGAGGCAGCTGGATAAGTCTGAAACACAGGGGTAAGGCATGAATCCGAAATTCAGTTATGGGAGCCATCATCACTTCCTTAAAGTACACTCTCCTAAGGAGAGTGTACATAGTAAGAAATGGAATGACCAAGGATTGAGACTCCCTGGAGATGACAAAAAAAGAAGGGGCAGTGGAGGAAAAGAAACCTACAAAAATGGCAGAAAAGAACTATCAGAGAGGAGTAATGAGGACACAAAAGTATGGTGCCACGGAAGGCAAAAGAGAGAATTTCAAGAAATAGGAGTGAGCCAACATCCTGGAGAGAACAGTTTTTAACTGTATGAAGTGGGTAGAAAGCAGACAGTAGTGAATTAAAGAATAAATGGTAGATAAAGATGGGGTGCCTGGGTGGCTCAGTCAGTTGAGCATCTGTCTTGATTTTGGCTCAGGTCATGATCCCCAAGTTTTGGGATCAAGCCCTGAATTGGGCTCAGTGTTGAGTGTGGAGCCTGCTTAATATTCTCTCTCTCGCTCGCTCTCTCTCTCTCTCTCTCTCTCTCTGCCCCTCTCTGCAGCTTTCACTCTCTCTCTCTCTCTCTCAAAAAGAAAAAAAAAGAGGTAAAGAAGTAGAAACAGTAAGTACAGATTACCTTTTTTTTTTTTTTTACACACAGACTTAAAATAATGTTATTTTTATTGTAATGAAAGGAGCCTATTTCTAAGCTAGAACAGGGCCCTTATAAAGAAAGAGCCACTGGAGATACGGGTATGGGGAAGATGATGAAGCAAGCTCCAGGGAGAGGTGAGGAAGGTGGACTCCAGGGCATGGGTGTGAGGTTGCCTTGAGCAGACAGAGGGAGATCTCATCCTCTCTGTCTGGAGGAAAGAGTTTGCAGAATTGAATGGAGACAAGTTAGTACACAGTGAGCAGGAGTTGAGGGAGATCAAGACTAATGGCCTCAGTTTTGTCAAGAATAGTCAATAAAAGGGAAGACCAATCGTTGGTGATAGGAGAGCAAGGATGGCGGGGATTGTGAAAGCAGCCCAATGCTGCACTGAAGTTTTGAAGATGTCAAGGGAACACAGGAAGAAGAACTGAAAGGGCAGATGGGTGACGCTGAAGACCCAGATGAGGCCGGAGACCTTAAACTTGTGGTGGTTCTATGGATTTGTGGTTGTTGCAAACCACACATACATATGCACGTGTGCAGAGAGGTTGTGTGACCATCTCCAGCAGCATCTGGGTATCCAGGCATAGGAGAAAAAGGAAAATGATCACCCTAATCTAAGACTGAGGCTTTGCTGGATAGGTGTTGAGATCATTAATTTTGGGATGCAAAAAAGGCAGGGATAGGGAAAGAAGATGGATAAGAAATGAACTAATTATCTGAGAAAACATGGGCAGATCTAGGGTTCAAAGTCTCCATGGGGT
The DNA here is from genome assembly GCF_023721935.1 of Panthera uncia. NCBI lineage: Eukaryota > Metazoa > Chordata > Mammalia > Carnivora > Felidae > Panthera > Panthera uncia. The sequence continues at coordinate 75,187,388 of NW_026057580.1, read as the reverse complement.
GGATGGAAGAGAAGTAGAGAGGGTGGCGGGTGAGACGAAAGAAGATAATGACCAGGGAGTGGAGGAATTCGAGATTTCTGAGTGGAGGCATTTTGGGTATAATGATTATGATATGACCAAGAGGGCAGACGGCTGTGGTGAAGTAGGAATGTAGATACACACTTTCTTGTGAGCTCATGAGGCTTACACATCGGACACTGAAGGCACAAAGGAGATGCGGGACTCAGGATGGAGAGGACGACCAGGAGCCAGGAGGGAAGGGGCCAAGGCACAGTACGAGGCAAGCAAAGAACAAATGGGGAGTGTTACAGTCTGATGGATGTGCCTCAAATAAGGAGAGATTTTTACAGATGCACGCATAAATAAAGGCCTTCATCCTGTGAGGGCAAGAACTGTGAATTTTTCATATTATATCCCTAGTCTCAAACACAGCATTCACAAACCGAAACACAAAACATATGGATAAGTAATAGAAACATTTTTACTTTTATGCATGGATATATGTATGTCGTACACATCCATGCATATGCGGTGTGTGTGCACATACATGTATGTTGTATATATGTGTAGATACACACATGTGTGTGCATATGTAATTTCTATTGCTATTAATCTGAAGGTATTTTCAAGGTATTTTTTTCTTGAAATACAGGCACCCGATTCTGTAGTTCCAACCAAATGGACAGAACATACAGCATGTTCACAAGATACAGCTCACATTCGTGAAATACGGTCAATTTAAAACCTAAGGGTTTTTAAAATAGAAGTGTTATTGCTTAGAGCTTTTTATTACTTTCGCAAAACAATCATGTCTTTCATCAACGTTTCTGCTGGGAACCGTCCTTCCAAGAGACGGTTAACTGGGTTAAATTCGGGGAAGAGGCAATATTGCTGTTCAGTGAACCTAAACCCACAACAAATGCACTCATTCAATAACTGAATTTGATGAGAGGGATAATTTCATCTTATCAGCTGCAAGGCAACAGTGTGGGATCATTATCCGGCTTAGCTGACACTTCAGCTCTTGGCGTCTCAGGCCCTCAGAACAAATATTTAAGCATCTCGCCCTTTAACCAGCTGTCCCGCTTAAATGCTGAGACCTGACAAGGTCAGACTTGCTCTCTGGCATTAGGCACTACTGGATTACAAGAGCAAAGTAAACATGACGACTAGGCAATTTTGCTTATTGAGCCTTGAAATAAATACCATGCCACATATTTGAAAGTCTCCCTGCTTAGGCACACGTACGTTAAAATGTCTTAACCAAATGAAAGGGGATGGTGACTCTTTTGAAGGGAAAGTACATTCACCTGCTGACTGTCTGTGCCTGGATCACAGAGAGGTATTTCCTTATCTCAGGATTTGGCCTATGAGGGAGAAGCAGTGACTAGTAAAAACAAAACCAGAGAGCCATGGAATCTGCCAGGGAAAAGGAGCCTGGGATCACCATCACACCCAGGCTTCTTACTTCACAAAGGTAAAAAGTGAGGCCTGGAGATTTTTTTAACTGCTTGTTTAAGATGATTATATCTCTAGCTAGGGAGAAAATGAAGATGAGAACCCTTATCTCTTGATACCTTTCGAAATACCAAAGGCCAAAAAGTTCCTTCATATTACAAAAGCCAGGCAAATCTATAGCATTCTTTACAGCACTCTGAATAGGTAGGCATAAATAAAAATGTTAGAATTAAAAGTGCATAGAACGAGAACGGCAGTAATGTGCCCAAACATAAACATGTATTTCTTCTGTAGAGGTGTCCACAAAGACACTGAGGCCTGGCATGTTTGTAGGATTTGTATAAATAATTCTCAAATGCTTGGGTTCATCTTGATGGTCTTATGATGCTCTAAGTGTCATCTGTTTTTTTATGGCACAAACAAAACTACTTTTTCCCCTTTCCCCTGAAAGCACTTCTTTTTTTTAATGTTTATTTATACTTGAGAGAGACAGAGAGGGAGAGAGAGAGACGGAGACAGAATCTGAAGCAGGTTCCAGGCTCTGAGCACAGGGCCCAACGAGCAACTCAAACTCATGAGCTGTGAGACCATGACCTGGGCCGAAGTCAGATGCTCAACCGACTGAGCCACTCAGGTGGCTCTGAAAGCACTTATTCTTAATCCTGGGAACAGGAAGTAGCCATTTGCTCTCAAACTCTTTTTGTTAAGAGAGAGCCACTTCCTGGGGCACCTGGGTGGCTCAGTGGGTTGAGTGTCAGACTTTGGCTCAGGTCATGATCTCATGATTTGTGCCACATCAGTCTCACTGCCTCTGGACCCTCTGTCCTCCTCTCTCTGCCCCTCCTCTGCCTGCTCTCTCTCTCTCTCAAAAATAAACATTAAAGAGAGAGAGAGCCACTTCTTTTACTTTGCAACAGTATAATTACATTTGTTAAAAATAAAAACAAATAAAATATCATTAATTATAGATTCAGATTTTTTTTTTGACCAAAGAAATATCCAGAGGCATACACCCATCTCTGCAGTAGAAGGCAAAATGATAGTGCCGCTACGCAAACTTGATAATCACTAGTTCTGAGTTTGGATTATTTAAATTAAACGTCAACAGCCCCACACTTGCCCCTCACCCTGCCTCAAAAAATAAAATTGCAGCAACCTGACTGTAGAATGGTTACCTGGAGGTGCTGAATTTTGCTGTGGCTAATGTAGAGCTTCTTGGTGGTGGAAGGAAGGCCTGACGGTACCTCCGTTAGCCTGTAGCATTGTACCGAGTGCACTGAATCGCAGCTACATCTCCCAGGACAGTTAGGATGGAAACCAGAGGTAAGAGAGAGCAAAGCAAGGAAGGCATAAAGCAGATGCATCTTCCAAAACAGGGCCTCTCAGGCAGCAGCCAAGTGTTTAGATGATGTCTCACTCTTTATACCATGAAATCTGATCATAGAATCTTATGAATGTGTGCTCTGTCAATGTAAGGAGACAGGGAAGAAAAAATTCCAATTTTGTCTGGGTTAAAATGTTAGCAACCATTACAAAGGGCTTAAACATTGATAAGCTGCCTTAATATTTGTAGGTGAGCAAACCCCTCTGTTATTTATGGCTTGGAAGGCTAATCTGCAAACACGTCTATTATCTGTAGTTTCCTTGTTTTGTTAAATGTGACACTAGGGAATTAGTGGGGAAAGACAAAGAGCTGTTTTATAGTGGGCTATAAACCTTTGGATTTTCTGTGACCCTATATTACAACGATTTTTGTAGGACTGCAGCAGGCAGGTGTTTTCTTCTCCCATTAACTAGTATGGGAAAATGAGCAGGTTTTCTCTTTATTATTGTTGTTTCAGTAACATTTTATGGCTAGGGAAACAATGGGCTACCAAGAAGAGGGGTTTAGAGCCAGAGATAAATTGTTCAACTCATCTATCACTTGGTCCACTCAAATATCAAATTTGGACAATATTTTTGTCATTCAAAAATATTGTTGACTTGGATGAGAACAAAACATCAAAATGGGTCAGTTACCTTCGTCTATTTGTAATAATGGAAGAAAAGGCCTCGAGTGTCTTCAGAGGAACTTGTGTGTTCTGAAACCTGACTGCAGAGGGAAGGCTTCATTTGTCCCAGGCACGCTTTTGTTGAGGCTCTTTTACTTGCTGTGCTCATCCCTGCTGAGGAATTTAAAAGCATTTTAAGAAAAAGATTATATAGAGAAGTTCTCTCCTCCCAATGGAAGACCTGAATTTCCCTATGCTGGTTGGCCTGAGCCCATCGCTCCAAAGAAACGCTTTCTAATATTGAAAAGCTTTTCTGATGTCCCCTTCAACCTACCTCTCTGCTGCAGTTTTCATTTTGAAGCCAAATTTCCTTTGCTCTGATAATTTATTTCCAGAGTAAGTAAGGATTTCTGTATGCTTTTCCCAAAAGACTTTTCTACTCCTCTCTTTTGATTTTTTTTAAGTCCTCTTTTCTTTTACTATCTGAGATAAGGAATGATAAGGGATTTCTTTTCTATCAATATTCTGATTTTCAACAAACTTTATTACTAATTTCTCAACAAGAGAATTATTTTTTTTTTTAATTTTTAGAATTTTCAGATAGGAAAGTAATGTTCAAGAAAAGAAAATTTGGAAAAAAAGAGCAAGGAGGGGAAAAAAAATCAGTGTTAGTCTTGTCCCCAAATCAAACACGTTTCTGGTTTCTTTTCTCTGCCTAGGCTTTGAAAAAACCAAGAGAAATACTCATGGAACACTTTTTTTTCTTCTGTGTTAATTCATAGTTAATTAAAATGGAGAGAGTAAATTCATAGTTAATTAAAATTAAATGTCTACAAAATCCTTTGGTGTCATCTGCCATTAGAGGCAGCTGATTTTTCTGTTATGCAGCATAGCGATGGATTTCATTTTCTACCCTCTGTTGGTCACTGCAGTATACCCTTTTCTTTGAGCCCTGAAATTACACTGTATAATATTTTTTTCTTCCATGGTATTTCTATAGCTTTCCTGTAATGCCGACATTATCTCTAAAATGTTACTATTTTACAATAGTAAATAGTTTTGTTTTATTTTTTTATTTTTTTATTTTATCAATTGTAAACCTACTTACATAATTTATATTCTGTACCTTTTACTATTATATTTTTCATATTATTTTATAGTTTCCATAAACATAAATTTTAATGTCTAATAGACTTTCAAGAGTATTGTCCAGATTTGATTAACTACTAAGTGTTGGAGTTTTAAGTTGTTTCCTGGTTTTAATATTACAAATATAAATAGTTTTGATCATAAAAAGTTGAAAATGTTTTGAAGAATAAAAGCTCCATTTGTTCCCCTAGACCACACCTATTTAGTTAGAGTTAAGCTGAGAAGTCTTTTGTTTTCCAGGTAGAAGGCAAAGTCTTATTGATACCATAAACTGCAGAGAAAGTATAGTACAAAGGTACAGCCTGGGTGCTTGAAGGACATGCATGTCTTCTTGTACCTGCACTGGAGGCGACAGTCCCCTCTGCAGTCATGCTGTGCTAAGCCGCAGCCACAAAACGGCCATCACTGGTCAGCTTCTGGCATACTTTCTGCTGACTTTTGGAATTTTCACATGTTGATTAAGGGCTCTGAGTGTAAAATTCCCTAGATTGAGTTTTTAGGTCTTGAGTTTATGGGTTCCTAAGGCTAAGTGTGAGACAGACTGTTCTTTTCTCTGAAAAGATTTAACACCTTATCTCATCATTATTGCTTGGCTTCTTTGGGCGAGAAGAAACCTAATAAAGAAGCATGGGTGCCTTTCTCAAGAATGGAAACTCAAATGACTCACCCAGCAACTGTTCAAAATATACCCCAGAATCTAGGTTTAATCTTTCAGCACAAGGAGGATTGCAATCTCAAGGAATATGCTTTGCATTTGAATTTGGATTGAATTAGATTTATGTCTTTGTTTAGATTCTCAAGCCAGGATCCTCCTTGACTTGCTTTCTTATCTTCTTTATCTTTATGCCCCCTCCTCACCTCCCTTCCTTTCTTCCTTTCTATAACCCAGGGGTTCTCAACCAGGGGCAGTTTGGCGATGTCTGAAGACATTTTTTATGACAATAAATGGTGGTAATGGTCAGGAGAGGATAGGCAGTGTTATGAGTATCTAGAGAGTAATGGTGAGGGATACTACTAAACACTCTACAACGGAAAGGACTGCCCCACAAGAAAGAAGTCTCTAGTCCAAAATGTCAATAGTGCCTTGTCAGGAAACCCCACAATAAATACAAACATGTGTCTCAATGCAATGGATATTGGCCTTCCTTGGTTTATTAAAAGCAAAGGTCTAGTTCCCATTGTAGACAGGAAACTGAATTCCAGAGAAGAAGCTGACTAACCCACAATCTTCCTGACTTGGGTCTGTAAGCACTGGCTTGTGATTCCTATTATAAAACTGATCAGCCAAAAGTGAGAAAGAAGCTTTAATTTATGAAAATCTCCTTTTGAGGTAAAAGAAAAGAAATTTTAAAGACTCAAAAAATTATGAATATGATTCTTTTTAACTTTTATTTCCTTCTTGAAAATGTTGCAGAAAAAGTGTAACTTTGAAGTAAGACAAAAAAATACTTTTTCTACTGTTTAACCTCTCTAAATCTTAATGTTTTCTTCTATACGTGAAGATAAAATGTGAGGAAATAATGTCCACTCTACAGAAAGGAATAGATGACATGAACTAAGGCATGTCAAGTCCATGGGTGAAAAGGGAGTCTCAATACATGATAGTTGTATTGGTTTGGATTATTAGTTACAAGCAATGAAAAAAAAAATCTGGCTAATTTAAGCAGAAGAGGAATTATTGACAATTGGGTAGCATACAGAATTGTGAAAACCTACAGAACCAGATTTGGAAATGGCAAGAATAAAAGCAAGCCTCTGTAGCCAGAATCACAGGCAAAATCACACTTCAGTCTGGTGTCACCACAGAACACGGATGCCCTGGCCTGCACCACTGAACTGGAAATTGTGTGCCACTTGCTGGCCCCGCTACTACTCAAAAAGGATGTTGCTACCCCCACTCCCATCTCTCCTCCCTACTAGGAAGAATTACCCCAAGCTTGCCTTACTGTCTCCAAGGTAAAAATTCCAGGTGGATTATTTTGGTTAGCTGACCCCAGATCATATGCCTGTGCTCCCGCTGTCAAGAGTTGGGGAGTGGGCTTGTCTGACATTTTCAGTCCATTATGGGAAGAAGAGTCAGTTTATCATATTCAAGTTACGTAAGGTAGGGAATTCCCTAAATAGAGGAGGGGGGGCTTAAATATGGGCAGTCCTGCATTTATAGTGACAAATATCCACTATAAAAATCTTTTCATCCCCACTCCCTCTGCTTACCATGGCCACAAAAGCCAAATGAACTTTGAGTGAGTTACAGTCAAATGGGGCCAAATTCTTTGTCCAACAATGCTTGTGACTTGGCTTTTGTGTAATTGTTTCCCCACACTTTCTGACTTGTTTCTTTGAAAGACTGTGAAAATTCTAAAAAAGATACTTAAAGGTATTCTTATAGTTTTAATCTAAGTGCAAAAAAAAAAAAAAAGATAACTAATGTTTAACAGCGTTCAGAATGCAATTGTTTGGGGCCCCTTGTGGAATTAATCTACAAGAAACATAAATGACAGGGGCTGATGAGGGGGAAGTCTGTGTTTGATCTGTAAAGTCTGACAATCTGAGAAATAAACAGTGACTTGACAGTGATGAAAGAGGAAGAATCAATGATTAGTAAACTCTGATACCATTGTTGCTAAATGGTGGTTTTAGATAATGCTGAATCAAACCTGGAGTTGTGGGAAAGGGTAAATAAAGAATGTAAATCAGGTAACAGTGGAAAAGCAGTTGTAGTTGGTCGTTGAGAGTGTAAGGAAAAAACACAGTGATAGAGATTTTGAAAATTGCTTTTTGTTATGTTTTTTTTTTTTTTAAGCTTATTTATACTGAGAGCGACAGAGATGGTGCAAGTGGGAGAAGGGCAGAGAGAGAGAGAGAGGGAGACAGAGAATGAGAGGCCGGCTCTGAGCTGCCAGCTCAGAGCACAATGCAGGGCTCGAACCCATGAAAACATGAGATCATGACCTGAGCTGGAACCAAGAGTCGTATGCTTAACCAACTAAGCCACCCAGGTGCCCCATTATGTTTTGTCTTTAGGTTTGTGTACACCACACAAAAATGTAGTAGGTCTTAAATTTTAACTATGGAATAGGTAAAATAACTTTCAAAGCTTAAATTATACTGGATTTATTATTAGTCAAGTCAACCAGATTATTGTTAAATAAACATTTCTCTTTAGGTTGGGAAAAAATATTCCTTAGATTTTAAAGGTTGACATGTATTTTGTAGATATTCCTAACTCTTGAGCTATGAAACATTAAACATTATAAAAAATGTTTAGCTATGCTCTCCGGCAGGTATCAAAGGTATGTTTTGAAAAGTGACAGTTTTTAGATTTCTAAGTAGACTGTTGTAATATTTTAAATATTAAACTGATTCCACAAATACTTACATCATTTCTACCATGTTCTGTGTTCTGTGTTAGGACCTGGCATTCAAAGATTAAGTAATATATGGTTATTGCTGCAAGGAGCTCACGGTCTGAGGGGCTCCAAAAATATGGTCAGCGCCGTAGCAGGTATTTGCAGGAAACTAAATGGTGATGGTAGCCATAGCTCCACATGAGAAGAAAAAAGGAAGTTTTCCTGAAAGAGGTGTCTGAGCTAATCTTTAATCACTGCATTAAAATTCCCAGTTTTAAGAAGGCTTCTTAAAAGAAGTATGAGTAGGGGCGCCTGGGTGGCGCAGTCAGTTAAGCGTCCGACTTCAGCCAGGTCACGATCTCACGGTCTGTGAGTTCAAGCCCTGCATCGGGCTCTGGGCTGATGGCTCGGAGCCTGGAGCCTGTTTCTGATTCTGTGTCTCCCTCTCTCTCTGCCCCTCCCCCGTTCATGCTCTGTCTCTCTCTGTCCCAAAAATAAATAAAAAACGTTGAAAAAAAAAATTAAAAAAAAAAAAAAAAGAAGTATGAGTATATAAAAGAAATGATCGGAAGGAGAATAAGGCTAAGAAATCACTTTGGGATGCCCAGATTTACTTCTTCAATATGAATATCTCAAATTTTCAAATTGGTAGTAAATACAAATAAATATAATTTAAATAATACATATAGACCTGATGTTCCAAGACTTGATCTGCATTGCTCAAGTAAAATGGTAGTGGATGTTCCTTGGCTTTATTTATCATACAACTGTTTATAGTGACCCAACATCACTTAATTTGCCTTTTCTTTTTTCCTGGTGGGGTTACTAGAAAGTAAATGAAACATGTGAAGCATGGTACAGGGCCTGACACATAGTAGAGTTCAATAAATGGCAGTCTCTCTCTCCAATCCAAAGTGCATCATCTATGTCCATTCAATACAGTGCCTTTGCAATTAAGACATGCTTTGATAAATGTCTGCTTAAGTACCAGTACTCACCAAAGAAATATTTAGCACCTTCTGTTTTTCCCCCGTTTCCTCAGGCCCCACCCTGTTTATTCTTAGTAATACCTTGTGGTAAAACTCTATAGGGATGAGTTCCTAAAACAAAACTATCACATTTAAGTTATATTAGAAATTTTTTAATCACATAAGCATGATTCATGAAACAGTTATCAGAAGTTTCTGCCAATGCAATTGCGAATAGAAGTATCAAGATTTTATTATCTTTAGGAAAATAAATCCCACAAGAATTGAGATTACATACAATTCCAAATTCTAGAGTAGGTCAAGATGAGGCAATTCAAAATTAATTAACTGATTAAGTCCATGGGTGGGGGGAGGCAATAAATGTAGACAAAGCACACTGGCAACAGATGGCAGCACTTGAATATCAAACCCTGCAACCCTGCTTTATACTGTAGGTTAAGTTGTGATTTGCAGAAATGCAAATCCCTGGTCTAAATGGGCAGAAGATAATTTTTACACAAAGGGCACCTCATGAACATTTGAAAGCGTCACATAGTACTAAGATAGCAAGCACACAGAGATACGGGCGACTGCTACAAGTGTGATTACAAGAAGGGACAACATGAGATAGTAAGTCTTCTGAGACACAGAGTGTGATTTGTTGGGAGTTGTAAAGGTTGTAAACAGAAATGGAGCTGGGTTCTACAATCCTGAAAATGGTATTCACCAAGAATCAGAGCATTGGAAACTAAAAACACTCAAAATGCATTTCAGCTGTGCCCTCACAGTATAGTAGGAAGTTGAAGGATGTTCCTTTTTTAAATAAATTAATTTTATTTCGAGTGTCGTCCATCCAAACTAAAGAGAGTAATAACAGAATGTGAGTATTGTAGGGGTGCCCGGGTGGCTCAGTCGATTAAGCGTCCGACTTCAGCTCAGGTCATGATCTCGAGGTCAGTGAGTGTAAGCCCCATATCAGGCTCTGTGCTGATAGCTCAGAGCCTGGAGCCTGCTTTGGATTCTATGTCTCCCTCTATCTCTGCCCCTCCCCCACTCACACTCTGCTCTCTCTCTCTCTCTCAAAAATAAATAAACATTAAAATTTTTTTTAAATCTTTAAAAAAAGGAAATGACTTTTTTGGTAATATTTATTACATATCAATGGATTTGTTTATGGCTTAAAACTGGGAATAAATTATTTTTTTAGAAAAACTTTTGGATTGGGGTGCCTGGGTGGCTCAGTTGGTTAAGCCTCAGACTTTGGCTCAGGTCATGATCTCATGGTTCATGAGTTCAAGCCCCACATCAGGGGGTTTTGTGCTGATAGCTCAGAGCCTGAGGCCTGCTTCGGATTCTGTCTCATTCTCTCCCTGCCCCTCCCTCTCTTGTGCTCTGTCTCTGTCTCTCAAAAACAAATGTAAAATAATTAAAAACATTTTTTTAAAAAGAAAAACTTTTGGACTGATTTGCCAATTTATTATGCCGGTAACTTATACAAAAAGAAATGGATTTCTTCATCCTTCTATATTTCCTGGTTAATAGGTTAAGACTTTGGAGAAAAAGATACCTAGATTGAAATCTCACCTCATTTGATTTTTAGCTGTATGACTTTACCAAGATACTTTAGCTCTTTGTGAATTATCTATTAAAAAGTGGTAATAGGGGCACCTGGGTGGCTCAGTCTGTTAAGCCTCCGACCAGCTCATGTCACCATCTAACGGTCCCGTGAGTTCGAGCCCCGCATCGGGCTCTGGGCTGATGGCTCAGAGCCTGGAGCCTGCTTCCAATTCTGTGTCTCCCTCTCTCTCTCCCCTCCCCCGTTCATGCTCTGTCTCTGTCTCAAAAATAAATAAACGTTAAAAAAAATTAAAAAAAAAGTGGTAATAGCTACGTCTTATGATTTTGTGAGGGTCAAAAAATTAAAGTAAATAGCACAGTGCTTTACACATGGTATGTTTTCAACAACTGAAAGCTGTTCTTAATGTGATTCCATGTATGTTCACCCTTCCAATTCTAAATTATTTACTTCAAATTCCTTAAAATGCATTGCTAACTATAATACAAAGAAAGGGGCTGGGGCCTTGGTAACTGTAGTAATGATGTTCTTGCAAATACTGCATATGAAAATAAAGTTAATTTGGAAGGGAATGAGGAAAGACGAATATTTTAGGTTTATGTTATTTATTGTGTATTAAAACCTATGTGAAGGTGCCTATTTAAGTTCAAGGCAAAGATCTCATAGTTTTGCTTAACTAAGTTCGCTGAAGCCAAAGGACTTATCGATGGCAGCTAGCCTGCCCTGCACTATCCAGAGAGCAAACTAGAGCTAAGCTTTCTTACTCCTCAATGGCATTGCGTTGGCGAGAGGTGCACGGGGCAGGCTTTGGTGGTGATCAATTGGAAGAGTCTGTTCCATATCACAGGAGTCTGGGGTGGGCTAGTAAAGTATTCCCTTACGCAATGCAAAAGAGACAGTTCTCACCAGCCTACCCTAGTATCTGATTTCCCCTTTCTTAAGACTGGGCTACTCTAGAAGTGGAAAGGAGTTGAGCGCAAATAGGGCTAATGGTAAAGAGCAGTTTGTCAACACTCCCAAAGGTACTACAAAATTCAAATCGAAGTAGTAGCTATTAGGATTAGACTCACTAGCCTACGAGCTCGGCTTGCGTGAGGCTCGTCTCACTCGTTTTTGTGTCCCCAGTGCCTCAACAGGGCTCTGCATTCAATATATTTATGAAGACCTGCATTCAATATATTTATGAAGATATGTATCTTCATAATTTTGTTTTTATGAAAGGTCACTGTGGGAACACCGTAGTTGTTGAAATAAGTACTTTTAAAAATAGTTTCTTCGGAAACGTATGACCTGGGGGCTAATAATCAGGATGAAGGCACTGAAGTTAAGCATCTTACCTCAGTACTGAGCGAAGTAAACTTTAGACACTAAGGCTTCAAGGTTAAAGAACACAATTAAACAGGACAGCTAATATGACAGGGTGCAAGATTCGAACTCAGGGCTGCCTATTAAAGGCAAGACAAAAGGTCCCGTGTGAATTCAGCAAAACCCGGGCGGCCGCTGTCCTTCAAGTCGCCGCTCCAAGCAGTTTTCACTCGGAGTTGAGGGCCTGGTTTAGCAAGAAGAGCCCGTATGTCCACCCACCTCACCCTCTACAGGAACCGTAAGGAAAGGTAAAACGTGGCCCTTGCGCATGCTTACACCGCCCGTCCTCACATTCCCTTCCCCGCCCTGGACGTCGCCGCAGCAACTGTCCCGGAGGTCTTTAGAACGGCTCCCGCCCACTGTGAAGTCAAGCGGGCGGAAACTGTTCGTCTCTGCGACGTGGACACCGTTCTCTTCCTCCGGCCTTTCCAACTTGGAAGCCGACACGATGCGTGCCTGTTTCTCGGGGATTCAAGCTAGAGTTTGCCAGTTGTCAATATGGCCGCTGACGGGCAGGTCCCAAGTAGAGGCTTTTCATAGGCCAAGGTCTCATCCTAGCCCCACCCACTTCGTCCCTCCAGGCTGCGTCGGCCTAAGTCTTCGCTACGCATGCGCAGCGGGGGCGGGCCGGGAGGTGGGACGGCCGGATTCTTCCGTGTGCCACCGCCGCCGCCTCAGCTTCACTGCTCTTGCCACTCAGGGGTGCATTGCCGGCGTTAGCCGCGCGAGGGGAAGGGAGGGGACCGACGGAGCGTGCGTGCGCGGGGGTCCCCGCAGTCCCAGCAGTTCCTCTCGCGCGGGGTGGGCGGCGGGGGTCAGCAGCAGTCGGGGGAGGCCCTAGACGGCGCCATGTCGGCGGGCGGCCCGTGCCCGGCAGGAGCCGGAGGGGGCCCCGGGGGCGCCTCCTGCGCCGTGGGGGTCTCCCCCGGCGGGGTATCCATGTTCCGATGGCTGGAGGTGCTGGAGAAGGAGTTCGACAAGGCCTTCGTGGATGTGGATCTGCTCCTGGGTGAGATCGATCCGGACCAGGCGGACATCACTTATGAGGGGCGACAGAAGATGACCAGCCTGAGTTCCTGCTTTGCGCAGCTTTGCCATAAAGCCCAGACTGTGTCCCAAATTAACCACAAGCTGGAGGTGAGCTGTGGGCCCTGGAGGAGGTGGCATTCAGCCCTAGGCATCAGATCCCATTTTACGCACTGGTGAAACGACCCTAGAAAACTACCTACCAGGGCACCTGGGCTCAGATGCGACAGGAGAGTGCGTGTGTGTATGTGTAAAGCAAAGGAGTGAGGTGAGGTTGGAGTAGAAAAAGGGGGTGTAGATCGACGTGTGGGTGTCCTGGAGTCCTGTCACCCACCTTCCTAGTATTTCTATGCGGAGGAAACAGGAACTAGTTACTCCAGCCTACTTGTACATGCATCATTAATAAACCTAAGATTTAAGCTCAAAGATTGTCAGAAGAATACCTTAGCCCACCTTTCAACATTTGAGTTCTCTTATATCGATTTTGACATTGACGAACTAGGTTTGTATATCACCAGACTGATACAGTGTTGATGGTTTTTTTAACTATTTCAGACCATCGTGTCTTGTTTCACACAGACATACTATTCCCTGAATGCATGAACTATTTAGGGGAATTCTATCAAAGCTCTTAGGAAAATTTAGTGGGATAAACAGGATAGTATCAGTGTCCTTCTTGGTTTATAGTTGGTCTTTAAATTACAGGCAGACACCGCAAGAGTTGTCTACAATTTTTCAAAAGACTTATAACATTGAGTGAAGTTTTGTTTGTCCTTTACTATATTTCCCAAAGTCTGGATTTATTTGTGAGAGTATGTGAAGAATGATCATTTGCTTTAGTCTCTAATCTTGTGTGTGGGTGTGGGGGTGGGTGGAGTGGAGTAGTGGTGGTTCCAAAAAAAAAACCCCAAAAACCTACCACGTTGTGCAGAAAGTTAAATTAATGCATTACAATGCATAAATATAGGATATATTTATACATAAAAATAGGATAATCAGAGATGTGCAAAGCTCTTTGAACATGAAGTTACCCTGGAAAGCATCATTGCTGTCAGTTACAATGATTGAGAGTGCCCCTTAGATCCAAATCAATATGAATATCAGGTATGTATCCTCTCCTTGATTAGTGGTTAGCAGTCTTCCTCTTTCCTGTCAGCCACAGAAAAGGTGGTCTAATTCATCTGTGATTAGCACAGATGCAAATCAGAGATTTTGTTTCTTCTCCACTGAAAGGACTGTTCATCTCTTCCATCCTTTTTGAAGAGTTTCCAATGGAAGTGCTGATGTGAAGCTAATCACGTCTTGTTCTAGGTATATGAAAATGATTTTTTATTTCTTGATTGCTGCTTACTTCTAGAAGGTAGTTAATTTTTCGGGTAGTAAAAATGCATTTAATGGATTTTAGAAATAGTGCTTTAGCTTTAAATAACAGAGCAAGAGTAGCTTTTGCCTCATGAGAACTTTCATATCATTTCCAACTGCGAGTACCTACTGAGGATAAACAGCTTTTAAAAAGTGAAACAATATCTAATTTTTTAAATGACCAGAGGACTCTTTGAACAGTGATATTTTGATGTCGGATATAAAATCTAATTTTGGAGAAAGGATGATTCTGTGAGTAGGATGTGATACTCAGTCTTTTTCATCTTTAAATATTTTAGATGAGTATTCAGAGCTATAATAAATTATGTATATCCTTTTTCTCAGAAATTGTAATTACATATTCTGACTCCACATCCTGGCTTAGGAGGTGGCGTTATTTCTCAAAATAAGAAATGCTAGCCTGTCGTGATGTGAGCATGTTTCTTCAACATACTTTGAAACCCTTGACTTAAAGATCTTAGAAAATGGGGAAGGGACATTTTGTTTGTGTGTTTTTCTGTTACAGTTAACTTACCTATTTGTGGGTTAATCTTTCTACATTTAGCAGTTTTTATGGTTTTCATGGAACCGGTTGTGTGTTTTTGAGGAGAGAGGTTCGTTGTCAGCAGTGCCTTTCAAAGCAGACCTGCTGTTGGATTATTTGCAGAATTTCAGAGGTTCATATACTGTTATTAATCTGAGATCTTGAAATCTTTAGAAAAGATTTCCATACTTTCTTGCCCTGTTTTATTTCTTAGTAAGTGGATTGAATTACTTCTATTGTTTTAAGGATATGGGCATTAAGATTCAACATTTGAGGCCATTTATAGTGTGATATAACAGGTGTGCACCAAAGTTCGGTGTTTTTAGAGATTAATACCTTAAACTATATTACCATTATAAAACATTTTTATAATCAAGACACAGATACTTCCAGTGTAGGTAACTTACATTTAATTGGTCTTGAGTATCTTTCCAGATTGCTCTTTCTTCTGCCTTACTTATTGTGCCTTTAGGTAATACCATGTTCAATATCAATATAGTAGTTAAAACAATTTTGCTGCAAAAAAAGTCAGAGGTTATATTTAAAATTAAATACTAAATGGTGTGCCTGGATGACTCAGTTGGTTGAGCCTCTTGATTTCGGCTCAAGTCATGATCCCGGGGCCGTGGGATCAAGTCCCCCAGTCTGCTTGAGATTCTCTCCCTGTCCTTCTCCCCCACTCACACACATGTGCACGGTCCCTCTCTCTCTGTGTCTCTCTCTCTCTCTCTCAAATAGAATTTAAAAAAGTAAAATAAAATAAAAAGTAAATATAAATGACGGCTGTGTGACTGCTGCTTGCCGTAGGGAGAGGGCTGTATATAAGGGGAAGGGGAGGACAAAGAATATCAGAATATATTGAGATATTTCAGGTTACTCACCTCTCTCTTATACTTCCCACATGCATGAGAATTCCTGCTTTAGTGAGCCACTTGGTGACAGCTGTGCTGGAGTCACAGGTATTGATTGGGACAGTAGTAAGAGCAGTAGTAATAGTAATAGTTATAGTAGTGTGTTAGAGTAGTACAAAGATTGAGAACCAATACTTTAGAAAAACCCACCTGTCTATCTGGAAATGCAATTTTCTGCCTATTTACCCCTTCTCTAAAATAACAGCAAAACATGAGGCACCTGGGTGGCTCAGTTGGTTAAGCATCTGACTGGATCTCAGCTCAGGTCTTGATCTCAGGGTTGTGAGTTTGAGTCCCACATTGAGCTCCGTGCTGGGTATAGAGCCTACTTAAAAAAATAATAATAATAAAAATAAAATAACAGCAAAACAATATATCTTCTGTCACATCTTCCTTTCCCTCCCCCAACAATTGCTGAATCAGTATATCTTTTTTTTATTTAAAAAAAATTTTTTTTAATGTTTACTTATTTTTGAGAGAGAGAGAGAGAGCGCGAGCATGAGCGGGGGAGGGGCAGAGAGAGAGGGAGACACAGAATCGGAAGCAGGCTCCAGGCTCCAAGCTGTCAGCACAGGGCTTGAACTCAAGAACTGTGACATCATGACCCGAGCCGAAGTCAGACACTCAACCGACTGAGCCACCCAGGCCCCCCTGAATCAGTATATCTTTTTAAAGTGATTTACTGTTCACAACCATCAGAAGAGAAACTTTTGGTTTAGAGCCATGTTTATGATGAACTGATGATGTACTGTCCTTTTACTGCTTTAACACTGTTCTGTTTTTAAACAAGTGGTAAGGCCATTTTGCAGCGTTGAACTTGAAGGTTAATATTGATTCACTCTGTATTTATTGAGGACTAATTCTGTGCCAGATGCTGTATTGGGTACTTGGGATACAATGGAGACCAAAATGGACATAGTTATTGCTGTTACAAGGTTTGAATTCTGTTGGGGAGTTAATTGGAATAATTATCACGTAAGTGTGAAATTCCAACTTTGATGAGTATTATGAAAGGTACATAGTGTAATGGGAGCTTGTTCTGGGGGATCAAGGAAGGCTTCCTTCTGGAAGTGGCCATTGAGTTAAGACATAAAGCATAAGTAGGAATTAATTAGGCCAAGAGAAACAGGAATATCATTCAGCATTCCAGTTGAGAGAACAGAAAGTGGAACACCCTGTGATGGTCAAGTGCATAATGCACTTGAAGAACTGACAGAGAGTTGGTATGTGTTATAAGAGCAGATGACCCAAGGAGTGAGATGCAAGATAAGTTTGAACAGGTAGTTAGGGACGATATCTACATGATTTTATAGGCCATGCAGTAGATTTGGGGGCTCTGTCATACCAGTGGGAGATGTTTAAAACTGGATGGTAACCTCAGATAGGAGATTAGCATAGCTCACTGAGGCTAGGGTTAAGGAGAGAGTTTGGGATAATGACAGGAATGAATGCAGGAAATCCTTTAGAAGATTCTTATTTTGATCCATATGAGAGGATGATCGTGCAGGGTAGGATAGTGAGATGGAGGTGACAGAACAAGAGAGACTTGGGAGGTAAAAATAAAGTCTAGAAATGGATTGGAATGGAGAGATGAGGGAATTTAGGATGACTCCAAGATGTCAGTTGGCTGAACAGATAGATGGGCATGAGTTATTATTAACAATAGTTATGTTGTTAACCTTACTGATCAGTTAATATTGGTCAGGCTCTGCTTTTAGTGTTTTGCATATATTCAGTCATGTAATTCTCACAACAGTCCTGTGTGATAGGTTTACTATTATTATTCCCATTTTACCAGGATTAAGTAAGGGGACCAAAGCTCTAGAACTAGAGAAACCAGTTTCTCCCAAAGCACATATTTATGCCTGGTGGGGGAAGGAGGAGGTAGAGAGAAAAGCAGGCAGAAAGAGTGAGTGTGGCTGGATAGGTAGCAGGAAGGAGGAGTGTAGAATTCCAGGGGGGTATTGCATGTATAAGCCAATAAATGTGTATAAGCCAATAAGAAGCATCTAGTTGAGAGGGAAGCTGAATATTCTAGCAAAAGACAAGGGTAAGTAGTAGTAGTAAGATTTCTGAATGAAGAGGAGATCTAAGATACATGTAGAGAGAATGGCCTCACATTGAAAGGCCAGCTGTTACACTTGGAGGGAGAGGAAGACTGTGAGAGCAGGAGGTGGGAGGTTGAGAGTGTTTGTCTGATGGCTTCTTTGTTCTCTGTGAAATTGGAGCTGGGGACAACTGCTGAAAGTGGGTGAGAGTAAGAGCTTGGAGAGAGTGAAAAGATTTGAAATAGTTATGGAAGAATGGAAGAGCCAGTTGGCCAGAGAAATAGAGGGACCGCCAGGCAATGTTGGAGACTTATTTGGAGTTAGTTATCATAAATTCATGATACAGCCAGTCTGCCTTGTTGTGTGACTTTCTCCAACAATACTTGTTTAGTAACAAGCACAGTAATGTGAGTAATAATCCAGTGTTGTAGCAAGGAGTTTGCTGTGTTGACAAGAGCGTTATTGAAATGAAAATGGTAATGGGGATGAAGAAAAGGAATAACCTTCAATTAAAGAAGCAGAAACGGATTTAATAATTATGTATGTGCAGAGGATGAGGACAAGGAGGGGTTAAGGATGCCACCACATTTCTGTTTGAGAAATGGATTAGGTGGTAGCTGTTTGAGTATAGTAGTCTCCCCCCAAATTCATATACACCCAGAACCTCAGAATGTGACCTTATTTGGAGATAAGGTCTTTGCAGATGTAATAATTCAAGGGTGGAAATAAGATCATAGCAGATTAGAGTGGACCCTAAATCTAATGAGATTGTCCTGATAAGAGACACTCAGGACACACAGAGACACGGAGAAGAAGGCTATGTGGAGGAAGAATCAGAGATTGGGGTGACATGTCAACAGTCTTGAGAAATGCCCAGGATTGCTGTCAATCCTGATTGCTGTCAGAAGCTAGGAGACATACATGGAACAGTTTCTCCTTCACGGTATCCAGAAGGAAAACAGGACTGCCAATAGCTTGGTTTTGAGCTCTTGGCATCCTGAACTGTGAGAGAATAAATTTTTGTTCTTTTAAGCCACCAAGTTTGTAGTGATTTGTTATGACAGCCCTAGGAGACTTACACCATTTCTTGAAGTAAAGAATCCAGGAGAAGGAGCAGGTTTGGCAGGAAAGATGAGTTGACTTTAGGAGATTGTATGTAGTTAAGTTTCTTATCCTTTCTTGTATATTCCTAACATAGTCTCCTAATTGCTTCTTACCCCCTCCAAACCATCTTTTCATTTTCAAAATCATTCTTTTTTTTTTAAGTATTTTTAAAAATGTTCATTTATTTTTGAGAGAGAGAGCACGCGTGTGAGTGGGGGGAGGGGCAGTGAGAGGGAGACAGCATCCCAAGCAGGCTCTGTGCTGTCAGCGCAGAGCCAATCGTGGGGCTCAATCTCACAAACTGTGAACTCACGACCTGAACTGAAATCAAGAGTGGACGCTCAAATGACTGAGCCACCCAGGTGCCCCTCACTGTCAGAGTCATTCTAAAATATTTCAGTTTAATTGTTCATATCAAAAAAGGGCAACTCTGATTCTGGTCACTCTTCTTTTACTTATACTTTTCTTTTACTAACTGGGTAAAATTCAAACTCTAGCATAGTGATCAATGCCCAGTGTGTCTGTCTTTATCTCTTGTCACCCCTTCTTAGCTCCTTTTGCCTCTCAATAAAACTGGTCTATTTGCAGCTCTGTAAGTAGGCTTTGCATGGCATCACTGCTTTAACACAGGCTTTTGTGTATAGTGCCTTCTCTGTCCCCTTTGTCTACAGTATCAAACACCCACTCATCTTTCAAGATACCACTTACCTCACCATCTCTGTGAAGGCTTTCCTCACCCCATTTCTCTCTGCTCTATATAGGCAGAGCCGGTCATAACACCTTTAACTCACTTGGACTGTTAAATTTGTTACGTTGTTCTGTCATTAGTGGCTGCCACATCTCTCTGCCTCTGGAAGGTAATCTCTTGGAGGGTCAAGACTATGTCTTAGGTGAAATAATATCAAGTGCTTTGTGGAAAGCGGACTTTAGGTGGGGGGAATATTATCTCTTTGTGAACTCATTTTGGTCTCTAGGAATTGGTTGGTAATTTTTTTCTCTATAGTGCTTTCAAACTTTATCGAGTAGTGAGCAATTCCTTTAAGTATGGATATCCAGTTGACGGATATGTGGATTATAGAATTGTTGTTTGGCCCCTTTTTAAAATTGGAAATTTGAAACTCACACATTAAATACCAACCTTTCTGCCCTATTTACATCCCTGTCTCACTTGCAAGGGATTTTCACTTCTCAGACTTTATATATTAGCTGATCTCTTTAGTACTCAGGTAAATTTCTCCTTTCTGACTGACTTTTTCACTGCTTTTTTTTTTTTAAGTTTTTATATAAATTCCAGGGAGTTAACATACAGTGGAATACTGGCTTCAGGTGTAGATGATAGTGATTCAGCACTTCCATACATCACCCAGACTTTCGCTTCCTTTTTTTTTTTTTCACTCCATTTTGAATTGGTACATCACACATGGGCTCTATAACAGTGCTTATGACACTCCCTGTCATAATTGGAAGTGTAATTTTATCTCTTTTTACCAGACAGTGAAATTCTGAAGGGCAGAATCCATGTCTTACTCATCTTTTTTGTCTCCAGATCCTGGCACACAGTGTGTACTCAATAAATATTTATTTAAATGAATAAATTATTTGAAACACTTTTAGTGTTCTACCATGAATCCTCAAAGATTACCAGTAATCATTCTGTAATACAAGTTTCACGAGGGCTGGGATGGTTTCTGTCTATATCCGTGGTATCTAACACAGTGTCCACTACATTGTTGAATGACTAAATCTGCAGGTTCATTTTTTCCCCTGGTATGTGATCCACAAGGATAGGATTTGTAAGTTAATATTTCATGGTATTCCATTTTAAGAAAAATTTGAAACTGTGACTAAAAGTAACATTAAACATTCATATCGTGTAAGCATTCATATCGTGTATGGACTTAGTGTACTTGTGACATTTCTAGAATATAGGGTAGCTTGATTCTCTTCACCCTACCTCCAGTTTGATCATAAAACCAACTGCGTTAACATGCAAATGGAAACAGGAAACATTTTATGTTGCTTGGAACTTCATTTTGAGCTTAACATCAAAGTAATTTAACTTTCAAAAATACATCACAGATTTATCTGTTTCTTTTTGAAAGTCCTCCAGTCATAATTCATTCACTTTGTTTCCTGTATTATACACAGCTGCCCTTTTTTAAAACATAAATTTGATCATGTCATTTTGCTTAAAATGCCTCAATTATACTATGAGTAAAATTCAAACTTCTTATGGCTGTCAAGCTGTATGATCTGACCTCTGGATATCTCTTCAATGACATATCTTACCATTCTTTTCTCTTTTGTATATGGTGCAGCCACATGGGCCTCCCTTCACACTTCAAGACAACAAGCTTTTGGTCTCAGGACCCCTTTCCACTCTACAAATTATGAAGTCCCCAAAATGTGGATTAGGTCTATAGGCATTTACTGTATTAGAAATTAAAACTGAGAAAACTTTAAATATTTCCTGTATCAGCTGAAAATAGTAACAGTAAGTCTATTATATGTTCATATAGATATCATTTTTAATGAGAAAATAACTTTCCAAAAAAAAGTAGCACTGTTTTACATTTAAGAATAATCTGTAAATATCTGGCTTACTAGAAGACAGCTGGATTCTTCCATCTGCTTCTGCATTCAAACATTTGTGATATGAGGCGTGGGTTGTAGCCTAGAAAGTTTGACCTCACAGAGATATATAGTTAGAGAAGGGAGGAGTATCTTAATAACCTTTTCAGATAGTTGTGGAGATTTTTCTTTGATATTAAAAGGTAATTTCTTGGGGTGCCTGGGTGGCTCAGTCAGTTAAGTGTCTGGCTCTTGGTTTCAACTCAGATCATGATCTCACAGCTCATGAGTTTGAGCCCTACTTTGGGCTCCACACTAATAGTGTGGAGCCTGCTTGGGATTCTCTCTCTTTTTCTTTCTGCCCCTCCCCTGCTTGTGCCCTCACTCTCTCTCAAAATAAATAAACTTTTTTTTTTTTTTTTAAAAAGGTAATTTCTTAAAGGTTAGTTACAATGTGGAGTCTGAAACTCTAATCAATGAAGTTTTCATCCACTGTTAAAGTAAAATACATTGGTCTATGTATGTAGTCATTGAATGGATCTCTTACTGAGTCCTGATGTTAACATTATGGATTGGTCATTTGAAAATACTGGTTTGTTGGGGCGCCTGGGTGGCGCAGTCGGTTAAGCGTCCGACTTCAGCCAGGTCACGATCTCGCGGTCCATGAGTTCGAGCCCCGCGTCAGGCTCTGGGCTGATGGCTCGGAGCCTGGAGCCTGTTTCCGATTCTGTGTCTCTCTGCCCCTCCCTGTTCATGCTCTGTCTCTCTCTGTCCCAAAAATAAATAAAAAACGTTGAAAAAAAAAAAAAAAAAAAAGAAAATACTGTTTTGCTGAGTTATGCAGATTTTCTAAATGTGGGTACACCTCATTGTACAATATTTAAAAAGAAACACATTTGTTGGGGTGCCTGGGTGACTCAGTCAGTTAAGGGTCTGACTTTGACTCAGGTCATGATCTCATGGTTCCTGGGGTTGAGCCCTGTGTCAGGCTCTGTGCTCACCGCTCAGAATCTGGAACTACTTTGGATTCTGTGTCTCCCTCTCTCTCTGCCTCTCCCCTGCTTGCTCTCTGTCTCAAAAATAAATAAACATTAAAAAAAATTTTTTTTTAAGTCATATTTGTTAATATCACTAGCCTCATCAGAAAATCCTTTAAGTGTTTGGAAGCTGTCAAGCTTCAATTTTTCCAGAATTCTAATTTTCATTTGAAAACACAAATTCTTATCATTGGCAATAATACTCTCAGTTGTTTGCCTTGAAGTAACAGATTCACTTAATCGTTGTCAAGAATATGTCTACCAATAGTAATGTATTTGTTCTTCTTTCTTTTTTAAAAATTTTTAATGTTTATTTATTTTTGAGAGAGAGAGACAAAACACGAGCAGGTGAGGAGCAGAGAGAGAGGGAGACACAGAATTTGAAACAGGCTCCAGGCTCCAAGCTGTCAGCACAGAGCCCCATGCAGGGCTCAGACTCACGAAAGGCGAGCTCATGACCTAAGCTCAAGTTGGACACTTAACCAACTGAGCCACCCAAGGATCCCTGTTCTTCTTTCATGTAAAAATGGTGTTCCATGCAAACAGTTTGGTTTTGCAACTCAAGCAATTGCGTAAGTGCTTTTTCTTGGGACAACATGATTTGATATGTAGCATGTATGCTTTATGCACACTTCCCATTTCATCACACAGAATATTAAAAGGAAGTACTCAAGGGTTGAGATTTTTAAAAATTTATAATTTTTTTTTTAAAGTTTACTTACTTTTGACAGAGACAGAGTGTGAGCATGAGCTGGGGAGGGGCAGAGAGAGAGGGAGACACAGAATCCCAAGCAGGCTCCAGGCTCCAAGCTGTCAGCACAGAGCCTGACGCGGGGCTGGAACTCACGAACTGTGAGATCATGACCTGGGCTGAAGTCGGACACTTAACTGACTGAGCCACCCAGGTGTCCCCCCAAAATTTATAATTTTTATTGCTTCATCACGGGCATTCTTAAATGAGCTTTTTGTTCTTTAACTGCAAACACATTTTACTCATTGCTTTTTGCACCTTCAGTACAAATGTCATCATGGTGAAAAAGGCAAATAATGCTTTATTAGTATTAAAATAGTTTTGACCTTGTGGATGCCCTGAAAAGGTCCCACAGGCCTGTGAGAATTGCTGCTCTGACAACAACTGGAACACTTCTCAGAAGAGTAAGTGTACTCTCCCACCCCACGAATCCCCTTCTTTTAGTTTCTTTCATACAGCTTACACTTGGTAAGTATATATTATATTACTTGCTTTGTAATGACCTTGGACAAGTTACCTGACTTCTCTGCACCTCAGTTTCCTTCTCTGTACAAAAAATGTGTCTCTCAGAGGATTATCATGAGGATTAAGACAATTAAAGTATGAATATGTTCCAAAAAGTACCTGGCATATAATGCCATTAGTGCTGTTGTTACATATGCCACTCATTTTCTTCACAAGCCGCCTCCTGCACAAGGCTACTACACGCTTTGCAGGCCGGGATCCCCATTTGTTTCACCTACCAGTGTCTCCCTAGAGCCCAGCCTGTGCCTGGCATGTGGTTGGTAGTTGATAAATACTTGCTGAATGAATGTAGTTTAGAAACAAAAACAAGTTTGCTGGTCTTAAACTGCAGAGCAGTTTGGAGAAGAATGATGACAGATGAAGTTAGTGGTCTTTTATGCTTGTATAGAGGGAATTGGAGCGAATAGGCAGTTTTCTCACAGAACTTTTGTAAGCCAGATGTGCAGGCTCTTTCAGGAGCTGACTTGTAATAACGAGGAATATTATTTCCTATCTTGAGGGGTGGCAGAGGTTTTTATATTTGACCTCTGAACATATTTTCTGTTTGGTCACAGTCTTTGTTTTAGAATCGGATCTGTTGTCTTTCTGTACTCTTGGGTGGTTGGAGCAATGCTAAGTACTTCAGGCACAGTGGGGAACAGGAAGGCAGAGGGAGATTCTTTATAAGAGGTATGGGTTAACTCAGATTAGGGCTGAGACGTTGTTCTGCTCTGTTGAAGGAGTAGAAGGAAAAAACGGAATGGATCAAAATGCTTTCATGAGTTGCATTTTCCCTGTGACTTTTTTTTCACAGGAGAAAAGTCCCTGTGAGGAATGGCTCTGTTCTGCTTTTGCTGTCGCTCAGGATCCTATATATATAACAATTCCTATGATACTTTTTTTAAAAAGTTTAGTTCCAGGAAAGAAGGAGTCTCACCGGATAAAATGGCATTGCTTCTTTTAATGAGTCAAGGAGAATTATATAATATATAAAGGTTTTCCTATTGATAGGAAACTCAGTATTAAATTTAATACACAATAAACTGTATTGAGGTGGATTTTTTTAGTGAAACCTTGCCATCTCTATATGTTTTTATTTTTATTTTTTGACTGTTTATTTTTGAGAGAGAGAGAGAAACAGAGAGAGAAAGAGAGAGCATGGGGGAAGGGCAGAGAGAGGAGGAACAGAGGATCCGAAGCAGGCTCCATGCTAACAGCAGCAAGCCGGATATGGAGCTTGAACTCATGAACCGCGAGATTATGACCTGAGCCGAAGTCGGACACTTAACCAACTGAGCCACCCAGGCGCAGTTTTTTTTTTTTTACATTTTTATTTTTTATTTTTTACATTTCTTTTATTTATCTTGTGAGCTTTACAGCCTTTTTTTTATTTTTTACATTTCTTTTATTTATCTTGTGAGCTTTACAGCCTTTCGGGAAATAGGTGGGTATAGATGATAAGTCTTAGCTATTGACATTAAATGGTATAATTGCTAGAGATTTAAATTCTAATCTGTACTTTCATCCTAAACTGCATTTTCAAACATAAAAAAACATACAGACTTTTAAAAGCATACTTGTTTCTTTTTAGTGAAGTGATTACCTTTTGTGCACGTACTTTAAAACAGAAGGTGTAGAAACATTTGTAGGTAAATTTGTAGGTGAGATTATATTTACTTTATCAGCAGCTTTCTGTGCTACAGTTCATTACAGGTCAACTGCTATTTGGAGTCAGCTATTTTTTTTGTAATTCTTAAACAATTTGGGGAATGTATGTTTTTATGTGTATGCGTGTCTCTGTTCCTGCATGTGTGTCTATCTGTGCACACACATGAGTTCCACTGTTGGGCGCGGGGAAGGAGTTGCTAGCTAGATGAGGAATGTTCTGAGTCTCTTGCTTAAAGCCCTGTCTGAGGTCTGGGGATGTGATCTTATTTGGGGGCCCTGGACTGCTTGGTCACCATGTCCCTATTACTGCCGGATTACAAAAGATGTCAGGAGGTCTGAGTTTTAATGCCATGCGATTTGTAATTTGGGGCCACTCAATATCTTTGAGTCTCAGTTTCCTCATGTGCGAAATAAAGATATTTTACCAGGGTTTTTTAGGTTCCTAGATTGGCCCTTTTAAAATGTTACTAAAAGAGCTGAATGATGTGCTGAAACGAATGACTGAGCTACATCCAAGTTCCCTGCCATACAACTTGATGTTTGCTAATTTCTTGTCTTAGTCTGATCCTCTCCCAAAGAGGTTTTTGAAGGGTGCTTAAGTTAAAGTAATTGTCATTTTTCTCCATAAGACTGATAAATAAAAATTAGCTTATGTTTAGAAAGAAAAATGCAAGTGTTGTGTATTTTTAGCAGATAACATAGAGGATTAAGGTCTGGACAAAATGGAAACTGAACAAAAAATTCCTTTGGTTTTGGTGCTGCACAGTGGAATCTAGTAATAAAGGATTATTTTAGAAAGGAATTACCTTGTTGGAAAAGTTTGGATGTTTCGAAAGAGTATGAGATGAGAATAGAGTAGTAATGGCTGCATTAAATACAAATAAGTGGTGATGATAATACTCCAGTGTTATTTAGATAGACTGCCTGTCTTTTTCATTTTGGGGAATACTTCATTCCTACTTTGCAAAATATGCCTCAAATTTTCATCTATCTCCAGACTCCATTCCAGCTGGACCACATGCTAAGAATCACTGCTTTAGAAAATCTCACCAGTGGTTGATTTAAATGGCTTGGTTCACGTGAAGTGAAGGCCATACTCACAAACTGTGAGATTGTGACTGGAGCCAAAATCGAGAATCGCCCGTTCAACTGACTGAGCCACCCAGGTGCCCCCATGTTTATTTGTTTTAATGTTTATGTGTTTATTTTGAGAGAGAGAGAGGGAATGAGCTGGGGAGGGACAGAGAGAGAGAAAGAGAATCCCAAACAGGCTCCCTGCAAACAGCACAGAGCCCCACAAAGGGCTCGATCTCACCATGAGATCATGACCTGAGCTGAATTAAGAGTTGGATGCTTAACTGACTGAGCCACCCAGGTGCCCCAAGGCTATGGTCTTAAGACCCAGAGACCCTCCTAGAATGAGATCGTTTTTTCCTTACTGTGTAGGGATAGAGTATCTTGATGATCAGCTTTTGTTTTATTTTTTCTCTAAATGAATCTCCCAAGATCAAGTGCAGGAAGGGGAAAAGATCGTATCCCAAATTAAGTCTGTATGTAACATGGTTTTTAACTATTTTGGTTTTGCTTTTTAAAATACTTTTGGGGGTGCCTGGGTGGCTCAGTCAATTGCTCATCAACTTTTGAATCCACTCAGGTTGTGATCCCTGGGTCGTGGGATCTAGCCCCGTGTGGGGCTCTGCGCTGCATGTGCAACCTGCTTAATATTCTCTCTGTCTCTCCTTCTGCCCCTCTCCCAGCTTGTGCACTCATGCTATCTCTCTAAGATAAAAATATTTAAAAAAAAACAAACATTTTTGGTATATCACTTGAAAATTTAAATAAGAGTTGAAGGTTGAAATCACCTGTTTCCTTTAAACTTTGGCTCTTTACGAGTTACAGTGTGGCCAGGGTAAGACAGCGAGGTAAAAGATGCTTAGGCTTTTTCTATGGTCAGAACGATTTGGAGTCTATTACTTACTAGCTGTGTGATTCTGGTAAATTGCTTAAACTATGAGTTCCAGTTTCCTTAACTATTAAGAAAAAGTTGGAGAGTATGGTAAGAATTACAGATCATGTGTGGTGTGTATATACCTGCCATATGGTATATAGATGCTTGCTTTGTGGTAGCTGTGAATATTGTTAGTAAGTTAAACATATGTATTGTCGCTATAGAAACAGTTTTATTTTCCTTATGACCAGCTGCTTGATAACACTTCCACTACCTTGTTCTGGGAGTAATTGGGTTCAAAGTGCTGTTTTGCTGCTGACCAGTGGGGTAGCCCTGGATATAAAAGCAACTTTGATTGGCCTTGGTTTCATTATGTAAATAGTAACTGTCATAATTGTAGTCTTTATGTTCTCTTTGAATTCTAAAATTTGGTGGTATTAGAAAGATAACCATTATATAAAATATGTAAATTTCTAATTTTGACATAAAATTTATCAGTGACTAAGTTTTCTTAGCTAAAATGCTTATATCATGGACTAGAAAAGAGTTACTTAACTATTACAAAATTTAAAGTAAATTTGAAACACTTGTTTTAAAAATAAGATTGGCTTTTAATTTAATTTAATTTAATTTTACTGTATTTGTTTTGTTGGGAGGATACAGTGTACTTTATTGATGTGGATGACAAAATGGGGCTCCCTAAGCCCTTCTTCTTCAGAGGGTCTGGGATGGAAACTGTGTCAAGGTCAAGAGGGGTCTCGTTGTGTTAGGGGATGATTTGTGGCAAGGACTCGTTAGCAGATGAGGGCTTCCCTCTCTCTCTTATGCTTTCAATGGGGCTGCTCCAGGGGACTCTTATTTCTTGGAGGCCATATGGAACATAAAATCTATTGCCTGGTTGCTATAGCCAAATTCATTGTCATACCAGGAAATGAGCTTGATACAGTGGTCATTGAGGGCGGTGCCAGCGCAGGTATCAAAGGTGGAAGAGTGGGTATCACTGTTAAAGTTACAAGAGACAGCCTGGTCCCCAGTGGAGCCCAGAATGCTCTTGAGGGGGACCTCTAATGCCTGCTTCACCATCTTCTTGATGTCATCATGTTTGGCAGCTTTCTTTAGGCAGCAGGTCTGGTGTCCATGGCTGACACATTGACGGTAGGGTCATGGAAGGCCAAACTAGTGAGTTTCCTGTTCAGCTCTTGGATGACTTTGCCCACATCCTTGGCTGTAGAAGCAAAGATGATGACCTGGGCAGCCCCTTAACCATCATGCCACAGCTTCCCATGGGGGCCACCTAAAGTCTTCTGGGTGTCATTGATGGCCTGGACTGTGTCATTAGTATTTTCATGATTCCAAAGTTTTCATGGATGATCTTGGCTGAAGGAGCTGAACAGTTGGTGGTACAGGAGGCATTGCTGACAATCTTGAAGGAGTTGTCATACTTCTCATGGTTCATGCCCATCACAGACATGGGGGTATCAGCAAAAGGGGTAGAGATGATGATCCTCTTGGCCCCACCCTCCAGTGAGCCCTAGTCTTCTCCATGGTAGGGAAGAAACCAGTGGATTCTACAACATATTCAGCACCAGCATCACCTTGTTTGATGCTGGAAGGATCTCCCTCCAGGAAGATGGAGATAGGCTTTCCACTGATGACAGGTTTTCTGTTTCCAGCCTTGACTGTGCCATTGAATTTGCATGGGTGGAATCATACTGGAACATGTAGACCATGTATTTGAGGTCAGTGAAGGGGTCATTGATGTCAACAATATTAACTTTGCCAGAGTTAAAAGCCGCCCTGGTGACCAGGTGTCCTATGTGGCCAAATCCATTTTCTCTGACCTTAACCATCCTTTCTCAGGGATCTGGCTGGCACTGCACAAGGAGATGTGACTGTTAGTTGAACAAGGAGGAACAGAGAAACTGGGCTTCGAATTTTAATATCTGCATGTTCTCCTTGTAAAGAATTTTTTCTTACTTTTTAAGTTGAGCAACCTCTTGAGAAATTAACGGACTTAATGAAGAGTCCATATTTGTAATGGGCCACATTCAAAAAACCTGTGTACTACCCTGTTTTTGTTTTTGTTTTCCCTTTTAGAATAAAATCATTAAAAAAAATTTTTTTTAACGTTTATTCATCTTTGAGAGACAAAGATAGAGCATGAGCGAGGAAGGGGCAGAGAGAGGGAGACACAGAATCTGAAGCAGCCTCTAGGCTCTGAGCTGTCAGCGCAGAGCCCGATGTGGGGCTTGAACTCACGAACCGTGAGATCATGACCTGAGCTGAAGTCGGAGGCTCAACCGACTGAGCCACTCAGGCACCCCTAAAATCATTTTTGACTTGAATATTAATCTGCCGAATTAATTAATGAATACCACTTATGCCTCTTCAATCTCTTAACTCCAGAAGTTTTACTCCATTGTTAATGATTCATGAGATATTTGATTTGAAAGGTAAATCATTGTGGGACTACCAGGCAGTGTATGCCTTTTGAAACATACAGTATATCCCTTGCCACAAAGATTTAATTAGTAAGTAAATCTAATTAAACCTTTAAAGATTTTTTTTTTTAATTTTTAAGTATTCTCTATACCCAACGTGGGGCTTGACTTTCTAACTCCAAGATTGAGAGCCCCATGTGTTACTGACTGAGCCAGCCAGGTGCTTCTAATTAAACCTTTAGATCTAACTTCCAGTTTATAGGAAATGTAAGGAATAGAGGAGTATATTATAATAAGGTAAATGCAGACTGAAAGTGAATGTAATGAAAAGATAGGTGAGGGTTGTTATAGAGTAAATGACTTATGTTAAACCTTTTCTGCATATAGGTTCACTCTAGCATAAGTTTCATATTGCTTAAAAAGAGTGCATATTATTCAAATCTTTGTTTTCCTTTTATGGTTATCTTGTTTCAAACACTGTAAAAACCTGTAGGTTGTTTTGTTTTGACTAAGAAGAACTTTTTAGGCAAGACTTAGTTGTACTTTAAAGGAGCAGTCTTCAAAATGTACTGAACATTGTCTGGTAAGAGGTGATTATAAATGTTTATAATTTTCTTTGGTGGGCATTTTTTTTTTGTTAAAGGGAAGAAGATCTGTAAGACATATTTATCATACATGTAAGGTTTTTTTTTTCTACATTTTTCAATTAGGAGTATTTGTAAAAGTATTACACACTCTTTTAGAAGGCAATGGAAATGAAGTTCTTCTGTAATCTCTTGTATATGTTCATTACATTTAAAGAACAGAGTCAACTACTAATGTAATTATTTCTTTTAGCATTTACATTAAAAAAATTTTTTTTAATGTTTTATTTATTTTTGAGAGCAAGAGAGACAGAGCACAAAGGGGGGAGGGACAGAGAGAGAGGGAGACACAAAATCTGAAACAGGCTCCGAGCTCTGAGCTGTCAGCACAGAGTCCGATGCTGGGCTTGAACTCACAGACTGCAAGATCATGACCTGAGCTGAAGTTGGACGCTTAACCGACTGAGCCACCCAGGTGCCTCGCATTTAAATTTTTCTTTTAATGGGAGTATAGCTGTCACACTATATTACATTAGTATCAGGTGTAGTGATTGAACAACTCTTATGTGCTATGCTCATCACAAGTGTAGCTATCATCTCTCACCATACATTGCTATGGTAATACCAATTGATTATGTTCCCTATTCTGTACTTTCCATCCCATGACTTACTTAAATTCTGTAACTAAAAGCCTGTAGCTTCCAGTCCCCTTTACCCCTTTGTGCCCATTCTCCTACTCACAATAAGAAGTGCGCCTGTGTGTATATGTGTATGTTTGGAGGGAAGGGGAGAGAGAGAGAGTGTGCATGCAAGAGCACTTCTACAGTATTAGAATTCATCTCAACTTAAAGATATTTATTGAGCATCTTTTATGTCCTAGGCACTGATTGGTGCAGTTGGGGTGTAGAGATGTATATTAGTCCTTTGGTCGCTTATACCCAGAGAATTTCCCTCAGTTGCTGCTGGTCTCTTTCTGCCTCTTCTGGTCGTTCCATCTCTAGACTGTTTTACTACTACAATTTTGTCCTTGTCACTTAACTTCAAAGCACCTCTAGACTCTTTTTCCTTCACTAACCCTCTTTAAATCTTCCTTTGCTTTGAATTCCTTGGGATGACCGATTCTAAATACGCCTGTAACTTGCCACATTTTTCTTTAGTTGGTTTGCATATATATTACCTCAGTTAATAAATAAGAAAGCTTCTCCAAGACATAAATAATTATAATCTATAATTCTAAAAGTATTTTCCACAATTTTTTTCTCCTTGAGCTAATATAGTTCTGAGCCCCTTGATGCTTAGTACAGTTACGTTGAATTAAATAGAAAACTAAGGCCTTTTTCTTAATCTTTGATCTACTGGTGATTGGGAAGATCAGACACACGAGATATCCCGTGCACAACTATAAAACATTTAAGTGTAAAAAATGAAAAACTTCCAACTTGAATGAATAAGTGGTTTTGAGGGGTTGTTCTGCTACGTTGTAACAGTTAACTGTAGCTTATAGTTAACTCTGATATTTAGGCCCATTGTGACCTCAGTGGTTCACGCCTCAGCACCTAAAATAATTACTAGATAGATAGTGGATGGGCTCATATGAGCTAGTATTCTCTGGGGTGGCTACTTCCTGGTCTCTCCTCTAATACACCATTAATGTTAGTGAACCACTGTAAAACATGTTATCGCTAAGGATGATGAGCCATCCCATACCTTTATATTTTCATAAACTTTGTAGGTAAAGGTGAAACAGTGAAAAGCCCTCTTAAAGTAAGCAAAGTAAAATGGAAGTAACATTCTGTATTGGAAGATACTGTTTATGGGAGCACCTGGCTGGCTCCGTCAGAAGAACATGTAACTCTTGATCTTGGAGTTGTGAGTTTGAGTCCCACGTTGGGTGTCGAGATTACTGAAAAAAAAAATAAAATAAAAGAAGATGCTGTTGATGGTAGAGTTAGTTCTCTTACCACTCCAGTATCTTACCTGTGCTATTGCATTTATGACTATTTAGATGGATGTCTTAGAGCTCAGTCACTTCATCTCTTCATTCTGGTGTTCCTCTGTTCATTTTACAGGTAGCCTGTGTCCTTTTTGAATAATTCTTATTTGAGTCAAAATAAAATTAAGCTTACTTGATGTTTTTTGTTGTTGTTTCATAAGGCACAGTTGGTAGATCTGAAATCTGAACTGACAGAGACCCAGGCAGAAAAAGTCGTGCTGGAGAAGGAAGTCCACGATCAGCTTTTACAGTTGCACTCTATTCAGCTGCAGCTTCATGCTCAAACTGGCCAGAGTGTTGACTCTGGTACCATTAAGGCAAAACTGGTAAGTAGTTTAGAAGGTAACATATACTTACATATATTTTAGAGGGCAAAGAGCACGGTTTTTAATGAGGCTTTTGACTATAAAAGGTAATATGTGCTCATGGTGGGAAATTCAGAAAACACAGGAGATGTAAAGATCTTCGTGATCATCCACTGTCTCATCACCTGGGGGTGATAAGTGATAACATCAGTAAGCAACTGATACTTAGAATAGGATTTTGTTTTCTTCTTTGAAAAATCTCTGTGTACATACATTTAAAAGATATTTGTGATTATAACACATAAACATTTTTTTCCCCTGTTGGATCAGTTAGGATTAAGTTCAGCTGCATATAACAGAAATCCAAGTAACACTAGGATTATTCTTGAATAGTACAAACTGTTTTCTCTCAAGCCCCGAGGTCGGTAGTCTAGAGCTGATATGATAGCTCTACAGAGACTGGGTGTCCAGGTTCTTTTTACTCTTGTGTTCTGCCATTTTTAGCTCATAGTTTCCATCTTTAGGATTTCTTTATTCCAGGCAGGAAGAAGGAAGAATCTAAGAAAAGGGCAAAAGGATGCTTCCAGGCTTCATTAGCCTTCTTTAAGGAACTCTTCATGAAACCCTCCTCAGCGATTTTTGCCAATCAGTTTAGCCATCTCGTTGGCTATTGGGACTTGCATTTCGGCCTCTTATTTGGTCACATGACCCCCTCCAGTAAAACTGGAGTTCTGTTAATAAGGATGAAGGGGAAAATGGAATTGGGTGCCAACCAGTGGCACATTTTTTCTGTTGCTCTTCATAGAAGCACTTTTCCTGTCACTAAACGTTTTGTAATGTTTGTATAATACTCATTACATAAATTTTCCATAATTAACCTTTGCCTTCATAATATAGGTTGTTTAAATAGAAAAATTTTTTTAAGTCTCATGTCGGCTTAATCTCTCATATATTAAGTGTGCACTATGTGCGCCACTTTGTTGACCACAGGGGACACAGCAGTAAGACAGGTACAGCTTGGGAGAGGTGAAATGGGATGATGATAGTAATACATTTTTAAGTTTTCCCTGTTTTCAGTTAATTCCATTTGATTGGTTGATTAGTTTCTAATACTGATGGGTTAGAATTTATTTAAATGAATGTTTACATGCTCCTTAAACCTTTACAATTCAGAAATTCTATGGATCTAAGTTGGTAGTCTTGTTTTGTTTAACTGAAGTGACTTAGATTTGTAACTGCTTCTTTGGGATGTTTGATATTAACATTGAGCAACAATGTACATTTTCAAGTAGAAAAGAATTGAAGTGTTAACATTAGATCTTAATCAGGGTGCTATAGTCAAAAGGCACTGAACTAGTTGAGTTGACTAATTTTGGTAAAACAAAAAATTTTAATGCTATATAGTTACTATTGCTATGGATTTGCAAATATATTTGTTCTAATGAACTTCATCCAAATGATATCCAACATATG
This sequence comes from Panthera uncia, assembly GCF_023721935.1. NCBI lineage: Eukaryota > Metazoa > Chordata > Mammalia > Carnivora > Felidae > Panthera > Panthera uncia. Next base: position 75,153,261 of record NW_026057580.1, on the reverse strand, counting down.
GGAATTTTCCTTATAATGATTATACCGCTAGATAAATTCATTTGTTTGACATTTTTCTAATTATGAAACTTTTTTCTTATATCTTAAGTCTGTCCCCTCTGTGGAGGAGCTGGTAAGTGTCCCGTTTCTGTTTTGCTTTAATATGTCATGCTGAAGTGTTCTTAGTGTCTTATTTGCATATTGCGTGTTGTCACTTTGTATTTGAAAACGATGGTCATGATGGTGATTTTTTCATGTGCCAGTACCTGAAAAGTTCAGTTGGTGGCCCTTCGTTCTTTTTCGCTACATGTTGTTAAAGATTTTTCTTTTGTTTGTAATTTTATAACCATTATTTGCAGAGCCCATCAATGTTTGACAACTCCTGAGCCTTGTAACCTGCTCAAACCTCTACTTCAAAAGAGCAGTTGGTTTCCTCACTTGAATATTTCAAAGATACATTAAGCAGAAATAGCTTTTTCCTCTTCTTCTATTTGAGTTTATCCCCAGGAAAAGAATGTGCATGTTGGTTTCTTACTCATCTACTGCATGTGCCATAACCTTTTAGTAGTCTTGGAATAATTGTGTGGCCTTTGAAACAACTGAATTTTGAAACTCCTTATCAGAATTTATTTTAGAAAATAACAATATGTAAGTTCTTAATATTTTTCCCACTCTCCCAATCTAATCAGCCTCCAATTTATCTTATGGTTTTATTTCTTTTCAAAATACAGTGTTTGACTATCTAAATACAACATGAGTTTCTTGGTTGTTACCTAATAATAAACAGGCTAATAAAAATGTATATATTTTTTTAAATTTAAAAGTGATTAACTTCAGTTTTCTTTGTCCTTTTCATGCTTGCAAATGTTATTTTTAGGCCTAAGAGTTTGCCACATTCATTAGGTGTTTGAATTGTGAAGACAAAGTGGTGGCTTAATATGTGTTTCTCACATTCAATAAATATTATGTAAATAGCTCATTGAAGTAATTGTTAAGTAGGTAATTCTTAACATAAAGTTTATTTAGCCCATAAACCAAAGAATACCTGGTCTTCTAAGAACTCTTTTTTCTGACACAAACAGCATTAACCCCAGTAAATGTCATAAAAAAGATTTTTGTTCATGTTATCCAAACTTTGGGGGGTTTTTTGGAATTGATACTTGCCTTTTAGGAAATAGGTTCTGAAATAAATTGCAATTTTAGTAATTCCAAAGTTGTTATAAAAGGAGGATTCTAGATTATTCTTCAAATTCTTTAAAAACAGTATCTGGAAGTTAGGTTTTAATGGTTACATTTTTTTTTTTTTTACAGAAGCTGAAAAAGGCTGCTAATTAATTTTCTTCTGTTTATAATAATAACAAGTATTTTTAATCAAAGACGTGATAAGTATATCCAGCATTTGGTAGTTACTCATTTTAGCTTGTATATTATGTTTTTGTGTTTTAAGTTTGTGGTACTCACAGCCTTGTATTTGAATATATCATATAGTGATGTTTATATCATTTATTGATATACTATTGTCAGAACAGTTGACCAAAGCAGACAGTTAAATTAGTACCAAAATATATTCCATGAGTTGTTAAAAGTTTTTAGAATTTATTTCTCAGCTTCTTAATATCCAGAATAAAAAGGGAAATAATTACAATAATCAGTACCCATACAGTAGAAACTATCACTTGCCATTTGCTCAAGATAAAAATCTTTCTGGTGCTGAGGTAGATTTTTTTTTTTAATAAGATTTTTTTTTTTAAGTTTATTTTCAGAAAGAGAGAGAGTGCACGCGTGCATGGGGAGGGGCAGAGAGAGGGGGTGTGGAGAGAGGCTCTGTACTCCTCGAAGAGCCCGACGTGAGGCTTGATGTCATAACCGTGAGATCGTGACCTGAGTTGAAATCAAGAGTCAGATGCTTAACTGACTGAACCGCCCAGGTGCCCCTAGATTTTTAAGTCTCACAAAGGGGACATAGTAAACAGTGTCTTCACAGCTCGTCAACAAATATAGCCACGTTGTCACTGATTCTGTGAATCAGTGAGTTGGTAAAAACAGTTCTGTAAGGCAGTAAAAACACTTCTACTTAGGATAAATAAATGGAAGTTTACAGTGTTTGGATAGTTTTCTTGATCCAAAAGTAACACTTAAAATATCTATCAGGGCCATTATTAAACTCTCCGAAGAGTTTTGTTTGGCCACAGAGTTTGTGTGTGTATTTGAACTTGACTGCCTTTAGATTTTGTACCTTCTGTTTTCCATTCTACTTTGTTTTGTATCGGCCTGTCTGTTTTGTGTTTGGGTCCTGAAGGCATTTACATTAGTAACTCCTGATTTATAGGAATAGACATACTGTACTTTATATAATTTTAAGGTAAATTGAACATTATTTCTCACATGTGAGCTTGTGATAAAAATTTGATGGCAAAGATCTTGAGGTTTTATACTCTGGCTAACACTTGTAATTCACGTATATGGGCTGTTTACCAAGTGGAGCATATGATGGTATCCTTTTATGAGAGCTAAAAGTGGATGTCCATCCTACCTCATAATAGGCAAGTGGGGCCCTGTTTTCCTCAGCAAACAGTTCTTCATTCACTTTAACGTATGGACAAATAGATGAGTCAGATCCCCCAATTCAGTGATAATCTGTACCATACGTATGCTTATGTAAAGAAATTTTTTAACGTATGTTTCAATGCAGTTGTTACCAGCATTTTTCCATGACCACCAAATGTTCTTTCTTTATTTATTTTTTCCATCAAATGTTCTTTAAAAAATTAGAATATGTGTTCTAATTTAAGCAGTGCAACTTTCTTGTAGTCCTCTCAGGTAAATTAGCTGTGGAATCTATTCCACCGCTGAAGGATTTTGACTTGTTTATAGAATTGTTGCATTAAAGTTAAATAAATGTTTGGGTACAACCACCAGTGTGACTATTTTTATTTTAGTCTAGGTTCTTGCATCATTCTTAGAAAGTAAATAGAGAGCAGATTCAATTATTCATTGAAACCACTCCTATTAGTATATGATGACATTAGCTTAGAGAAGACTAACTCTCTTAGTATCCTCAGTGTCAAAGTACTCCAAGGCATGCAATTATCTTATGTGGAAGTGGTCCCAGTACCTTCTGGTACTAGTTAAAAAGAACTGTGTCCAAATCTTTGTTCCATTTTACAGAAACAAAGTGGTAACTTTTATCATATGCTTTCATTGTTGGTATTGTAGATTGTGCGCTTTTATGTATTCTGAGGAAATTGGTCTGTTGTTAAAAAGCCTTAAGTGTATTTTCATTACATTGTGCTGGTTTTTTAATTTTTTTAATTAGGAGAGAGAGCTTGAAGCAAACAAAAAAGAAAAAATGAAAGAAGCTCAACTTGAAGCTGAAGTGAAGTTGTTGAGAAAAGAGAATGAAGCCCTTCGTAGACATATAGCTGTTCTCCAGGCTGAAGTTTATGGGGCAAGACTGGCTGCCAAGTACTTAGATAAGGAACTGGCAGGAAGGTGTGTAAAAAACGGGTATCCTTGTATTCTTAGGTAACGAATTGGGTATTTAATGAGGTTGACTCTTAACCTCTTGTGATAAATGAAACATTAATCTTTACCTTAAGACTTATTTTACAGTTTGTTATAGCTTACTGTTAACTTAATATTGATAGCATTAAAAATTGCAGATTTACTTCGCTGTACTACATAAATATTTCTGGTTTACACGCGCACACACACACTTGATAGGAACTTACTATGAAATGCTAATAACTCCAGATCTGCACTTTTCAGCCATTTCGTGCCTTGAAACCATAAAAGATGATGTTCACATATACAGCATGACTTCCATAAGAAATTTTTTCTGTGATCGTTGAAACCCAGTCTTTCTTGACCCTTTAAAACATGTTTGAATGGCAGTGATTTTATTATAATAAAACAGTTCTGCTTGCATTAATTTTTTTACAAATAACTACTCACAAACTTTGGTGATTTATTATTGTTGGTAAATAATTTTTTACTCCTTGTTTTGATATCATGTTAAGAACTGATGTGGAGCAAATAAAAATAATTTCTGTCATGTTGAAGATTTTCTAGTAACTTTTACCATATTTAAAATAATCATTTTGTAAAAAGAAGCTATCATTAAAAGAAATGTTTTTGTACGGTTAGTTTCATGTGAAGACTAGTAGTCAGTAGTATCTGATTTTATTGCCCTGCCCTGACTGCACGCAAGACATGAAACATGTTCACTGACATTAGTCTCAAAAGTTGTTTTTTAGATGCATTTGAATGAAGTATGTGATTAGAAAAGGTCTCATTCATTCTTTGTTTTTAAAACTGGTTTTCCCTTGAAGACATCTGTTCTCTTCAGAGTTTTCATATTTTACAAATCTGAAAGCCATCAGGAGGTTCCTGAATAGTAGTTTTAATACTAACTTAGGTATATGTAAAAGCTACTTGCATTCAGTAATTCTTGTGAATTCTCTCTGTAATAAAAATTATAGTAATGAAAAACTAACTGAATTAACTCTTTTCCCAATGTAAAGGGTCCAACAAATACAATTACTAGGACGAGATATGAAGGGACCAGCTCATGATAAGCTTTGGAACCAGTTGGAAGCCGAAATACATTTGCATCGTCACAAAACTGTGATCAGAGCCTGTAGAGGACGTAATGATCTGAAACGACCAATGCAAGCTCCTCCAGGCCACGTATGTTTGCTCTGTTCCTGTTTCTTACTTAGCCTCTTCTTTTCTTTAGTCAGAAATCTTTTCCATTTTTTTTTATTCTAGTAGTATTTAAAACCATTACTTAAAAAGTAAAAGCGGAATTAAACTTACTTAGAGCAGATACATATAGTTCTTTTCTGACTTATCCTGAAATGCCCTAAAAGTGATGTTTCTGAAAACTTAACTGTTGCTAGCAAATATATATTACTTTTACTTTGGCTCATATTTCAGAGTTTTCCTGGATCATAATTAGGCATGTTTAGGTTTGTTTTTCAAGCTTAGCAGAGAACTTGTGGTCGTATTAATAAATTGGCAAGTATTTGGGGGGTAGTTTATAAAATAGTTTTTGGTAACTAGATTTAACTGTAGTTTTTGAACTAACATTTACACCTGTTTGGTCTTGAATTAAGGTGGAATTTGAGATCTGTGTCCAATCGTCTGTTTCTGTAGCTACCATTGTACAAGAGCTTTTCTATCTGGATAAATCTTTATTAAATTTCATTACTACAGCTGCCTGATAATAAAAGCCTTACCATAATAAAATTTATGCATGTCTGACTCCTACCCAATGGCTTGCATATCTTCATACCAGATAAAGCATGGCCTTAAACAGTTAAAGTATTTGTTGCCTCTGCAAAGATTATCATAAGAAGAATTGATATGTACGTGAACTTGGTGGGCAAAGAGTGAGAATTACAATGTCAGACATTGGGGACCATTAACTTCTAGGCAGTGGCCAAATGTCAAAAATTATGCTAAATAAAGGCTTATGAACTTTAATCTGATAAACATGGGATTTTTTAATAAAATGGTGGACTGAAGATTTAACATTATTTTGACAAATTACTTTGGTATAGTGAAGAGGATATACCGGGAGAGGGCCTAATTAGAGTCGAGGAGATACGTTAGGAAGATACTTTAGTAAGCTGAGGAGAGAGTGATGGACAAAGAGGAAGTGTATTTGAGAGGAAGGACAGGTTTGAGAGAAATAGCATCAAGAGGACTTGGTGATTAACTGCTTTTGGTTAAGTAGGTGAATGAGAAGGAAGAGTAGTCTAGGTATTTGGTGTGGGCAGTTCAGTGAGATGATGGCATTCGTTTATAAAGCAAACAGAAGAAAGGAAGATTTGGGGGGAAATATGATGAGATTTGTTTTAGCATGTAGTGTTTGAGGTCCCATTGGGTCAAACAAAATGTGTCCCATTGGATATATGACTCTGGAATTTAGGAGAAGTCTGAGTTGAAGAAATATGAGGGAAATCATCTATCTGTTATAATCAAAACAATGGAATTGATTAACCCAGGGAAATGTGTGGAAAATAAAAAGAATAGGGGTTCTTGGGTGGCTCATTCGGTTAAGAGCCCGACTCTTGATTTTGGCTCAGGTCATGATCTCACAGTTCATGAGCTCGAGCCCCACATATAGGGTTCCTCACTGACAGTGCGGAGCCTGCTTGGGATTCTCTCCCTCTCCCTCTCTCTCTGCCCTTCCCACTCTCTCTCAAAATAAATAAATAAACTTAAAATATATTGGAAAAAGAAAGAAAAGACAAGAAAAGAAAAGGAATAGGAGGCCAAGGATGGAAAGAAACTTTTATGGAGTGTGGGAAAGAAATGGATCATTTAAAGGGAGGATTCTGAGATGGACCTGTCAGATATAAGCCATCTGGGAAAGTACTATAATAGAAACCAAGGAAAAGAGGATTCCAAGGAGGTAGGGTGATGAACAGTATCGATTTTGTGCAAGGTTTAAGTAGGGTAGTAACTAAAAAGTGTGCATTAGATATAGCCATGTTGGTTGCCAGTGACTGTAGAGAAGACAGTTTTAATTAATGGAGCAGGTGGGGGCAAAACCCTAATTACAGTGACTGGAATAGTGAATGTGAGAGGCAAGGAAGTAGATGTAGTTAGGTTTGACTTCGTGTGAAGGTTAAGGAAAGATGGAGGGAAGATAATAAAAATAATAGGTGATTGCAGGGTTTTTATTTTGTTTTGTTTCATGTTTTTACGTGGATAGTGTTTTAAAGCTGGAAAAGGCTTAGAATTTGTTTATATGCAGAACAGGGCTGGAGCTTAACAGAAAGGAAAGAATAAAGGTACCAGAGAAAGAATTATTAATGGAGTAAAGTCCTTTATTTAAGAAGTAGACTCCAGAGCTCAGTAGAATGGAAAAGTAATTAGTGAACCAATTAGGAATTTGTTTTTCAGTTCTTCAGGTCCATCTCAGAATCCTCCCTTTAAATGATCCATTTCTTTCCCTCACTCCATAAAAGTTTCTTTCCATCCTTGGCCTCCTATTCTTTTTCTTTTCTTGTCTTTTCTTTCTTTTTCCAATATATTTTAAGTTTATTTATTTATTTTAAGAGAGAGTGGGAAGGGCAGAGAGAGAGGGAGAGGGAGAGAATCCCAAGCAGGCTCCGCACTGTCAGTGAGGAACCATTAGTTAAAATGGTTGTAGATCTTTATGATATTTTTATAATGAAAATAAACATTTTATCAACTTTTATTTCTTGAAGATATGTGCTCATCAGTTCATTCCTGGCAATAGTTTCCTTTGTAATGTCCTACAATTTAAAAGATTAGCAGTGTAGGGGCGCCTGGGTGGCTCAGTCGGTTAAGCGTCCGACTTCAGCTCAGGTCACGATCTCGCGGTCCGTGAGTTCGAGCCCCGCGTCGGGCTCTGGGCTGATGGCTCAGAGCCTGGAGCCTGCTTCCGATTCTGTGTCTCCCTCTCTCTCTGCCCCTCCCCCGTTCATGCTCTGTCTCTGTCTGTCTCAAAAATAAATAAAACGTTAAAAAAAAAATAAATAAAATAAAATAAAAAAATAAAAGATGAGCAGTATAAAAAAATTACCCTAAGAGTGAGAAAATCATCTATACATTTCACTATATTAACAGAACAACTGTTTTCATTTTCCCATTTTACCTAGTAATTAATTTCTTAACACTTTACTGTGTATCCATTCCAAGAAATTAATAAAGATTTCTAAAAGCAACTTATATAGCATGGGTTTATTCTATTTGATATATCTTTTAAATAGTACTAATTTTTCTTCTTTTTTTCCCCTAATAAGGATCAAGACTCTTTAAAGAAAAGCCAAGGCGTTGGTCCAATTAGAAAAGTTCTCCTCCTTAAGGAAGATCATGAAGGCCTTGGCATTTCAATTACAGTAAGAAGTAGTGCTTCCAGTCTCCTTTTCTATAGTTATGTAGTCTAATCATGCTTCTGTGTTGGACATCCTTGGGAAACAAAGCGTTCTGGATATATTCTCTAAGTAAATAAGTTTATCCCCCTGGGCACCAACACTTTTGTGTAAACTTTTTTTTTTTTTTTGGGGTATGTAAATCTTCCTAATGACCATTAAGTACTACTTTAGTAAAATTATTACTTTTTTCAGTGTAATTTAACATTTTCATTATGCCTTGGGTCATAGTTCTATACAATATCCTATTATTGCCTCTAGGAGCCTTTGGGAATGGATCTGTTTTCTTCTGTGTTAAATGGCTCCATATTGTATTGTTCTTTTCTCTGGAGTGTATGTGTTATCTTTCTCTTGTCTCATTTCTTTGCTGTCAGATTTCACTGGCTCTTGGGTCCAAATATCCTTTCTAAATCTGATGCCTTTACAAACATTTATCTTGGGCAACATTTCTGAGAGCAACCTGTTAGGAAAAAGTAATATATTTGGAGTCATTTGCTGTTGTTTAGTGCTTTGTTCCACGTGAATGAATAAGATGGCTTTACAACTATCTTTGATTTGGTAATACTTAGGCACTGTATAATACTTAGACACTTAGAACTATATAAGTTCATTTGCTTTTTGGTATTGCTTAATGTAGAAATTATTTTTATAATAACAAGTTTATCTGTTAAGGATTTATTGATTACCTACCTACCTTTTTGAATGCACTGCCCTCAAAGAGCATAAATTTTAGAAGTAATACACATATATGCAAATATAATACATATATATACATACACACACAAATAATTAGGATACAAGCTAGAAAATGAAAGGCACCAAATAACTGCATTTCATCAATTCTTTGTTGCATATTTTTTCACATTTTAGTATCTCTGAAATTGAGATTACACTCTTAGAATGATTTTTGTAGTACATAAAATAATGGTATGTCTTACCATTCATAGTGATGTAGAGTTGATAAAATCTAACAGTGCTGTGGAATATTAATACGTAGAATATTTTTATTTATGTTTAAAAGAGTTTAGCCAATATTTTGGCTTTGGAATGTGTTTAAGAAACCACATGCATGTTACTGTTTTATTCAGAGAAAACTTTTTGATACTTGTAATAATATATTTACCATTACCTAAGTAGCAAGTAATATTTTTTTTTTCAATATATGAAATTTATTGTCAAATTGGTTTCCATACAACACCCAGTGCTCATCCCAAAAGGTGCCCTCCTCAATACCCATCCCCCACCCTCCCCTCCCTCCCACCCCCCATCAACCCTCAGTTTGTTCTCAGTTTTTAACAGTCTCCTATGCTTTGGCTCTCTCCCACTCTAACCTCTTTTTTTTTTTTTTTCCCCTTCCCCTCCCCCATGGGTTTCTGTTAAGTTTCTCAGGATCCACATAAGAGTGAAACCATATGGTATCTGTCTTTCTCTGTATGGCTTATTTCACTTAGCATCACACTCTCCAGTTCCATCCACGTTGCTACAAAAGGCCATATTTCATTCTTTCTCATTGCCACGTAGTATTCCATTGTGTATATAAACCACAATTTCTTTATCCATTCATCAGTTGATGGACATTTAGGCTCTTTCCATAATTTGGCTATTGTTGAGAGTGCTAGTAGCAAGTTATATTTCACTCAGCATTTATACAGTATAGATACTTATTGAAATGCATTTTTAAGAAGATATTTTATTGTTAGAATGGTATGTGACTATACAAAGAGTAAACTAATTGACTGCCCTTCACCACCCACCCCCCCGCTTTTTTTTTTTTTTTTTGGCCAGGGTGGGAAAGAACATGGTGTTCCAATCCTTATTTCTGAGATCCACCCAGGGCAACCTGCTGATAGATGTGGAGGGCTACATGTTGGAGATGCTATTCTGGCTGTTAATGGAGTTAACCTAAGGGACACAAAGCATAAAGAAGCTGTAACCATTCTTTCCCAGCAGGTAAGTTCCCTTTATGTAATGAAAATTGGATCTATCAATTGGTTCCTTTTGAATCTATTGAATATTTTGTACTTCCTTAGGAGGCTTCTCCAGTCATAAAAGTGTTCATATATGGATACTAGGTTCCTTTGCTTTGGGCCTTTTATAGAACACATTCATCCAGATTTACTGAATAAAAAGCTTTTATTTGCCTTTTTCCACAGTTGTGTAACTTTTAGCAAGTTTGTTAAGTCCCCTGCTGCAGTGTCCTTATCTGAGAACTGTCAGGATTAAGTATGTTGATTCATTTAGGATGCTCAGAATAGGACCTGGTACTCAGGAAGCAAAACATCATTAATGACTAAAAAACACTATACAAATAGAAGGTATTATAGAAAAAATATGCTAGACATAGATTGGTTTCACAGTCATAAATGTTAGAACTGAAAGAGTCCTTAGAAATCATTTAGCCTATCCCTCTTATTTAAAATGAGTAAACTAAGGTTCTTAGGATTTAAATAATTTGCCCAAGGTTGCAGAGCAAATAAATTGTAGACTTTGGATTCATATCCACAAGTCATATTTGTTACCAGGTTAATTTAAGGTGGGTTGTTGTTGTTGTTGTTGTTCTGTTTTTTCCTTCAAGAATAGAGCTGAAGAAATTAGGTGTTGACAGTACATTGAGATTTTTGTTGGGTCATCAGTACAGAATTGAATCTGAAAGTTGAAAGTGAATTTATAGCTTGTTTGGTCCAACCATACATGTGGTGTAAATTTCTATGATATCACTAATCAAATATTTACATTAGAGGGGGACCTATCGATGATAAAGTAGTCCATTCTGTTGCTGTATATTGCTGATTTTTAGAAAGCTCTTCCTCATATTAAGCCTAGAATCCATTTTCATGACTATTATGCACAGACCTAATTCTTTAATCTAGAACTTTACTGAAGACCACTGAATTACCCATCTATCCTCCGAAAATGGTATTTTTAAAGCTTATCTGCTAAGAGAGATCTAAGAATGCAACCCTATCCTCTTTGTTAGTGTTTTCTTAACCAAATTTGGCTATATCCAGCAGTGTAAGAGTGAGATGAATGGCAGCTATGATAAAGGAAATACAGACAGGCAGTCATAAACTTTTAAGGAAATGCCAAGCACATTTTAAAATTCTGAAGCAGGAGATTATTATTAAGACTATATTAAGACTATAATTAAGAGGAGAACCAAAGAGACTGACTTAGTGAGTGGCAGTAAAAAATGACATACTTTCTTTGGAGCAAAGGCAGGACATAAATTTCAGAATTGCAAATACCAGACTTGCGTATAGTGGTTATAGTCTCTTATTAAATGACTTGGAATGTTTTTTAAACATAAAATAATCTGTAACTTTTTCTCATATGCAAGGTTTTATTCAAGAATAGGGGTACAGATATTACACATTTAGTCTAGTAGAAAAAGCAAGGACTTTGGAGTCAAATTTCTATTTTTTGTTTTACTTGTTCATCATATTGGGAGAATTATCTGCTCTTTCCAGACTCACTCAGGTTTCTCATTCATGTAAAGGAGACTATACTACAATAGGGTTATTCTGAAGATTGAAGGATATAGTTTCGTATAATAAATATGATAATTACTATTATTAGTGACCAGATTACCTTAACACTTTGGTACTCAGTGAAAGTTAAGAAAAGGTTCAAGACCTGTTCAGTAACAACCAGGAAATCGTCATGTAAAGGTTTCTTGAATTAGTCAAGGAAAAGTTTGTGTGATGCCCTTAACTGCAACTTTACTATCTGCCTACTTAGATGGATTTGCCAAATTGCTGTGTAAAGTACAATATGGCAAAATGACTATTCAAGTGAATATTTGTTCCAGAATTTTGTAAGTTGAGTAGTTCAGCATCCTTTTTTTAGTTTAGATCTGTTAGCAAAAATACTGTCATCAGTAAAAAGAGCTACTGTAATATTAAAAGGAAATTACTTAGGATTCATGGGGTTGGTCTGGACGTGATGACCTCTGTGTTCTCTTCCACCTCTTGAGAGTCTAGAATTTCATTATTTGTTGTCTTGAAAGGGAGCTACATCTGAACTCTCTTTCTCCTCATGCCTGTTACCCCAAGGAATTTGGAAATCCTTTTTGAGTACAATTAAAATAACTTCCTCATTTTCTTTCCTCATTTTAGAGAGGAGAGATTGAATTTGAAGTAGTTTATGTGGCTCCTGAAGTGGATTCTGATGATGAAAATGTAGAGTACGAAGATGAGAGTGGACATCGCTACCGTTTGTACCTTGATGAATTAGAGGGAGGTAGTAATCCTGGTGCTAGTTGCAAGGACACAAGTGGGGAAATCAAAGTATTGCAAGGTAAAAATTACTCTAAAAGTTATTTTTAATATATTTATTGTTAGTAAACTTAAATAAGTTTTTAAATGTTTACTTTTTTTTGAAAGAGAGAGAGAGCACAAGTGGGAAAGGAGCAGAGAGAGAGAGAGAAGGAGACACAGAATCCGCAGCAGGCTCCAGGCTCCGAGCTTTCAGCACAGAGCCCGATGTGGGGCTTGAACCCACGGTTCATGAGATCATGACCTGAGCCAAAGTCGGACACTTAACCGACTGAGCCACCCAGGCATCCCTATTATTAATAAACTTTTAAAATACAGATTTTAGATTTCTTTGGTAACACTGTTTTAATGATGGGGAAGCCATCATTAACAGAATGAATGAATGAACAGAATGAACAGAAAACTATAAGCAAACAGAAACTTTGCTTATAGTTTTATTGTACACTGGTCACTATGCCAAAATTTTATTTACATAGAAGTTCTTCTGGATTCTTTTTGGACTTTAAGACAAGTGTATTACCAGTTACTGAACTACATGAGATCCTGGAAAAATAAAAAAAAATCAAGTTTTCGGGACTGAAGTAAAAACCAATATGCCTTTTAGAATAGATTTATCTTAGTGTCATCTTGCTGTCTTAATGCAGATTCTTCTCTCATAATACAGTGATTTATAGACTAAATATGAATATGTTATTAGACTGTGGTGATTGTTACTAGAATCCAGATATGTGATCTTGAGGATTTTTGGGTTAATTCCTTTGCTATTATTTACACATATTTTAAAGAAAAATTCTAACCTTTTACGTAGAGCAGTGGTTCTTAAATTGTGATCCATGGATCTCTGGGGGTCCCCGAGACCCTTCTAGGGGATTCGTGAGATAAAAACTGTTAATAATAATGCTAAAACATTATTTGTGGGTTTTTTGAGTCGATATTTGCACTGATGGTGCAAAAGCAATGGGAGTAAAGCTACTTTTGCCTTAGTACGAATCAAGGCAGTGGTTCTACTACTATAGGAATCGTTTTCTTCCTTGCCATCTACTCTGAGTAAGAAAAAAAAAAAAAGACAGTGACAGTTTCATGAAATAGTAAAATTAACTGTTCATTTTATTAAATCTTGACCCTTGAGTACATGTCTTTTTTAATACCATGTGTTACAAGATGGGAAGGATGCATGAAGCACCGAGTCTGCACGCTGAACTAGGATGCTGGTCTCAAAGAAGAGCACTTAGTGATTAAGTAGCTAGCTGAAGTAGCCATTTATTTCATGGAAGATGATTTTTTACTTGAAGAATGATAAATTATGGTTGTTCAGGCTATTTGGCAGCCATTTTCTTTCAAAGGAACAAAGCGAGTCCATCACTTCAGGGAAAACAGCTGACAGTATTTATTGCCAATGATAAAATGTCAGCTTTCAAGTGACAATTAGAATTTTGTAAAACATGCATCACCCCACCATAAGCTTGATAGCTTTCCAGTGCTTAACTTGTAAAGTAAGATTGGTGGTAATGTTAATAAATGTGATTTTTTTTTGATATAGTGAAATGAAATTTGTCAACCTTTGGAATTGCTGCATGACTCAGTGATCTAATATTTCTCAAATGACCAGTGTATGATGTTACAAAATCCTGCATGGGTAAAAGCCATTCAAATTGCAAGATAGACCAATGGATTTTGATGTAACAGAATGTGAACAGTTTACTGATATGGTTTCAAGTCTATGGTGTCAAATTTTGGTATAATATCAAAGAATATTGACAGTTATCTGAAAAGGCTATTAAAACTAGTCTTCTCCAGGTGCCTGTGTGGCTTAGTTGGTTAAGCGTCCGACTTCGGCTCAGGTCATGATCTCGCAGTTTGTGGGTTTGAGTTCTGCGTTGGGCTCAGAGCCTGGAACCTGCTTCGCATTGTGTCTCCCCCTCTCTCTGCCCCTCCCCCACTCATGCTCTGTCTCTCTCTTTCAAAAATAAACAAACATTAAAAAAAACCAAACCTAGTCTTCTCTTCCAGCTATATATCTGTGTGAGGATGAACTTTTTATACACTTGTTACAGATGGAACAGAGGCAAATAAGAAAATCCAGCTTCTAGAAAGCCAGACTTTAACGATATTTGTAGAATTGAAAATTATGCTCCTCTTCTGACTGAATTTTTAGAAAATGGAGTTATTTTCCCTAAGGCAAATGCTGTTCATGTTAACATTTGTTGGGCTTATTTTCATTTTTAACAAAGTAATAATTTTTTTAGATTTCTCAGTTTTAATTACTAATATGGTAAACGCCATTAACCCACATAACATTAATAAACCACATGAACAAAAGTCTTTGGAGCCCTCAGTACCTATTAAGAGTGGAAAGGCATCCTAACACCAAAAAAAAATTGAGAACGTCTGGTATAGAGTTCTGTAGTGAACTGATGAACGGATGCCCTTCTGATAAGCCTGGATCTTGTGAATTCTCTACGTGGACACAGCAGTAGCAGTTGTGTTCTCCCCATGCATCTTGATCAAAACTATTGTGGCAGTATGTCAAAACTTTACACTGTTGGTCTGCTTTCCCTATGATTTCATTGTCTTTTATCCTTTCTACTATCTGTTGGGATTAGAAGGCTTTGTCCCTCCCTTTTTTGCAGCTGAGGCTAAAAGACTTCTCTGTCACCTGTGTGAATTGCAGACCACTGAAAGTGTGACTCATATAACTAAAATGTATGCTCTTATGATATATTACTATTAACGGACTCAAACCACAAAATATATCCATTGGTTACTGTTTAGCACATGTCCAGACTTCATAGCTCACTAAGTAGATGACATAATCAACTCTGATTTATTTGCAAGCCGAGTATGTATTTTTTAGATTTACCAAAATTTGTTTTAAATGTTATCTGGACGTTGTCTTGCCAACAACCTAGATTTTTAGCAGTAGGCTAGCCTGTGCCTTAGTGCACTGTAGTTAAATAATCTGAAAGCAAAATGTAAAAGAAACATATAACTTACTGTTCAATATATATTTGTATAAGTGGAATTAACTGAATTTTACGATTGTATCAGTTCCAAGTTTCACGGAAATTCTGGTAGGACATTTTATACAATTTTTTGATAGGTCCAATAAATAATATGAAAAATCTGTACAGTTTGACATCTGCTGTAAGAAGAAAGAATTCCTCTGTCAGAAATTGCTAACTTGATTTAGGCCCCATTATTTACCTCATTACTATTACTAGTTATAGTGGGTACTCCTTTGTTTTTGCTCAGTAAAATTGCAAGACTCCTTTCAGATTAGATAGAAAGTTTCTATCTTTTTTTTTTTTCTTCTCTTTCTTTCAGGATTTAATAAGAAGGCAGTAACTGATGGACATGAAAATGGAGATCTAGGAACTTCAAGTGAACCTCCTGTAGAAGACAGTGCTTCTAAACTAGACGATCTGCACAGTCTGTATCACAAAAAATCTTACTAAATTGACTGTCTCTCCAGACAAGATTCTTAATCAGACTCTTCTGAGTTTGGGGCACTAGGGAAGACGGTGACAGAGACTATACAAGATCAAGGGAGGCTTGTAGCCTAAATGAAAGGCGGGTACCTCAGGGCTTCATGTGAACAATTCTAAATGCATAAAACTCCTGTTTTCTGTGGTATACCATAATTAGCTATTGCATGTAAAGCGATTTTGATTTTCCTAAAATTGTAAAGCACCAAAGCATGTGTTTCCCAAAGGGATATTACTAGGCTCTTAAGTACCAAATGAAGCACTACTGTTTTATTTGGCTCCTTTTCTAGTTAGTAGAAGGACCGTGCTAACCGGCATTTATAAGAAATAGCCTTTAAATACAAGAATAAATGAATCCATATTCTATATTCCAGAATGTTAAGTGTGGTATTTCAGAGGACAGAACTTAACTCAATGAATTGCAGAAATGTAGGCTTGACTTAATTTTTTTTTTAAACTAGAAGAATGGTTTTAGTTTTTTTATTTAATTTATTGTGCATCCTGATATCTAAATCAGTTCTTAATGATCATTTATTGTAATGAGTTTGCCTTTCAGCTTTATTCAATGCAGTACAAAATAGTTTTCTTTAAGCAATCCTTTATCAATCAATGCTGCACTAGAAATACTTCCTGAAAAGTTATTGTACATTGTACTTTTCCTGGTTTTTAAAAGAAATGCAGATGAGTATAAAATATCTGTTCTCAATTATGTTGATCTGTGTGCATGGTATTGGAGCATTACATTATTAATGTTTAGAGTCAGATTTTTTTTTTTTCTGGAATCCACGAAAGACAGTTTTCTACATTTTGAGTTGTTCATAAAGTTTGTCTTGTTGTGATAGTCTTGGCACTTACAGATACATTTTTCTGGCAGTAAAAGCTCAAATTTATTTGTCAGTGAAGTGCATTTCATTCAAACAGCAGTTTTCTCTCAGAGTAACTAATTTGCCAGTCATCTAAAAAGCCAAGGCACTGGTGGGCAAGATAAGGCGAAGACATTTCAATACCGGAATTGTTTTGGTTGGCTTTTCATCTCAGTGTTTGACTGAAGTGCTCTCATATGCAAACTACAGATTTGTTTCTCTTATCCCAGGATTAAGCATGGAGGGCCTGTTCTCTTAGTTACTGCTCTTGGAGGCCACACTGTACCTTGCTGGGGAAAGTGAAAACATTGCATTTAAAGAGGTGATAGTTTTGCCAATATCACAGTTTTAAAGGATGTATGTTTAAGGGAATATTAAGTGGAGGAAAGCCTGCAGGCTTTAGAGTATTATCAGTACCTTCATGTCTAATAGTTAGATGTTATGTGATGTAAAACACATTTTTTTTTCTTTCCTAGATGCACTATATATTTGTTCATAGGTAAATCTTTACAATGTATATACTTTATTTGGTGGTTTTGCTATTTATAAATTTGATGTTTTAACTATTGCTCCTTTATGGTTTGTTTTGGGTGGTTTTGTTCATCTGTATATCACCATGTTAGTTTATAATAGAAATGCACTTCCTAGTGTATGTTGTTACTGATATTAAAATACCTTATAGTGTAATGTTGCCTCCAAGCGGAAGCTAGTATTTAATTGTACAACCAAATAAGCAAGCTATATGTTATTGTTTGTTCCTGACAGGCTAGGCCTCTTAAAAGAAGAAGAGTTTTTCCCTTATGCATTTCCCCCTGTACCAAACACATACCCCAGGACTGACATGGGATCTGCAAACTAGATTTCAGCCGGTATATTCATTTAGCCAAAAAAAATTACATTGTAGCGTATCTGAAAACATTTTTGTTGTGACTCAAAACCATATTCTTATTTTTTTAAAATGCAGCCTGGGATGGGATGACCATGGCATTTTTTTTGGAGAATATCCTTTATCCACTAGGTAGAATCCTTAGGATATATTAGCTGAAACCTTTTGATTTTCAAGAACAATCTAGAAAGTCCACAAAGAGTTTTTCTAAGAACCTTCAATTGGCATTTCTACTTAGACGCTGCTTAATAGGAATCCTATGGGGTGGTTATGACATAAACTCCTTTCAAGGATTGAAGAGCAGAATGAAAATTTTCCCCGATAGTTTAAAATTGCACAAGTCCGTCCCTTTTCATTCCTGCTTCACCTTGGTTTGCAAAGTCTACGTGAGAGCCCTGTTGCTCAGATGCTATCGTGAGCTTCCTGGCAGGTGTTTAGAAAGTACCCAGTTAAAAGTTCATTTTAGAATATATGGTCTCTGGGGGGTGAGCTAAGAATTATAAACTAATGAGAAGCGGCTTTTATATTTTCACATTTATAGGGAAGAAATCTCTAACACTCAAGTTTCTAGGGCAAAACCAAACAGAAAAGAACTGTTGCAAAGCCATCACGGTTAAAAGGAAAAAGAAAAATATACACATTCACAAGCAGAATAGCTGAGAAAAAATGTTCGACAGAACGTGAGGCTTGTGTGTATGTGCGTATATATGTTTACACTTTCGCCTCTAAAATTCTCTTCGGTGGTATCTGTTGTGAATATGATGGAGCAAAACCATTTGGGTCTTGAGGCTTGTTAAAGCAGGTTTAAGAGAGATGAAAACGTTGTGAGTCTCGGTAATTACAACTGAATAGTTGTCACAAGGTAACACAGCCTGTGCCTGGTGCTGGTTTTATTCCCCACACGGTGGACTTACTTTGTTTTCCTGTTAAAAACAAAATATATTGATTCGTGTGTAAGCCGCACATTATTTGACATCCTTATTATGTAATCCACTATTCCACCTGTTCAGTCTTCCACTTACGGTTGGCCTCAGATCTATATAGGATTTATGACAAATGTATTATATCTAGTTAAGTTGAGTTTAATATTTTTTTATTAGCCTGTAAATAAAGATGGCATCTTCTACATTAAAATGTGTTGATCTCATTTTTAAAAAAATAAACATTTTAAGTTTCTTTCACATTCAATATTTTGGTTTCTTTACTTCTAGTAGCTTCTGTCATTTGCACCAAGAGGTCCTAAAGTCCATGTAAAGGATGAAACCCAGTTCCTATATTGAAATGTTTTTTTTTTTCTTTTTTCTTTTTGTAGTAGTTAACTGTTTGATCTTAGGAACTGTTTACTCTGGCTTAGTTAAAAACATGTTGGTTGGCAGGATCTGTCAGATCTGTCAGAGCAACTGTGGGACCAGTGTTTTGTTGAAACTTAGCAGATGGCAAATACTCTAGCCTCCTTGGGTTAGTTTTGTGTTGCAAATCTTGATAGTCAACAGTTATCTCAGAGGATAACATTGAAACAAACTAGAAAACCAATCCTCTTAGATACACCATGTAAGAGGACAGTCTTCCATTTTATCACCTGAGCCTACAGGTTTGGAAGTTCCCAAATTATGTGTAAAATAACCTTTAGAAACCTCTGGAAACATTATTCCGTTTCCTTGTCTCAGAAGTTTTACATGTGGTCGCTTACAGTCAGCCTAAGAACTGGGGGTAAAATACCTTTTCTTTGCTAAAGGGTTTTTGAGGTCAATCAGGAAGATAAACTTACAAATGATATTTTCCTCTAAGTGTTAATGAATACAAATCATATTTCGGAAAATTACTTGAGTTATGAACATTTGGAAATACGTATTTTTGGTCGTTGACTAACCTTGATTTAGTTCTAATACGATACGCTGTCTGTCAGCTTAAACTCCCAGTTCACTAAGCAGTTTGGAAGTCTTTTCCCCAGAATTCATCTGCATAGCATGTTTAGTTTATGAAAGGTAAAAGATTATTTACCTTTTCATTCTTAACCAGTGTTCTATTCTAGGTGGTTTTACAACTTTTTTTTTTAAACTGAAAGTGTGGCTAGTTACCATGTGCTGTTGGTGCTAAATATTTGATGATAAATCTTTTTCAGGTGTATTTGGAGAGCTGTAGCCCTGTGATGGCAGCCAGGAGAATGTGTCTCCTGGATCTCCAGCAAGAGGAGCACAGCGACTCCAGGCCACCCTGCCGGCTGCTGGGCTCTGAAATCCAGTCCTGCCTTAACACCGAGACTCCCGCTTCTCCAGCTGCTGCCATGACGCCGGTATCATGAGCCCTTGACTTTGGCTTGAGGACTCCCTGACGGTCTTGCCAGACTCCTGTGGAATTACATGATCATCTGAAGTGCTTTTTTTTTTTTAATTTTTTTTAATGTTTGTTTATTTTTGAGACAGAGCATGAGCAGGGTAGGGGCAGAGAGGGGGGAGACACAGAATCTGAAGCAGGCTCCAGGCTCTGAGCTGTCAGCATGGAGCCCTATGCGGGACTCGAACTCAACAAACCGCAAGACCATGACCTGAGCCGAAGTTGGATGCTTAACCGACTGAGCCACCCAGGTGCCCCTGAATTGCTTTCACCCAACCTTCCTTCCTTCCTTCCTTTCATTCAGTTGAGCTCATAACTGCATCAGAGTCTAGTTGCTTCCAGCTTCCCCCTAAACCCAGCTTCTGTTCTAGTTTTTCTCACCAGTGTTGCCCCTAATCTGTTACACAGTGGACCCCTTCTTGGTCTTGGTGTCTGCTTCTTGGAGGACCCCTGGCTAACACAAGTGGACCAGGAGTGAGATCTGAGGAAACAGGCTAATAGATTAGGAACTGGCTCATCTCCCACCCAGAGGATGAAGAGAATGACCTGCTCGGTAAGTGGGGCTACATATAGTCCTTGGCATGAGGTCATGGCTCAGTTACTAAGTATTTCTTAGATGGTGTGCCTGTACCTGTTATCCTTAGAAAGGCCTACCTGCAAAGTTCACCTTTGGCTAGTGTCCAGCAATTTGGATTTCAGGAGCGTACCCCCCGCTTTCACCCCCATTCCGTAACTGGTAAGAACTGTGCCTGAAACCTTTATACAAACAATAAGACTTAGGTTGAACACCAGCTTTCCTTCTGGGAATCTGGAATTTTGATACATGCTAGGCAGAGTGCCTATGTAACTGAGCCAAATAAAAACCCTGGACTCCATGCCCAGGCTCAGGTAAGCTTCCCTGATGGACAGTATTTTATGTGTTACACGTCACTGCTGGAGAATTAAGCTCATCCTGCGTGACTTAACTGGAAGGAGATTCTTGGAGCCTGTGCCTGGTTTCCTCTGGACTTTGGTCATATGCCTTTTCCCTTTGCTGATTTTGCTTGGTGTTCTTTGTAATATAGTTGCGAGTGTAGTTCCATGCTTAGTGCTGTGGGCCCCTCTAAGCGCCCCCTCCCCCTCAGACCGTAACTGTTACTCTTGGCTGCTTGGCCAGTAACAGGCTTAAATCCTAGCATAGCCTGGCTGTGGATGTGCTGGGTCTGGTAAGGGAGAAAAGAGACTAGAAATCAAAAGTGTAGGAATTAGCTCGCATATACTGGCAGGTGCCAAGGATGTGCTACTGGGGTTGGATTTTGAGACTGCTTGATCAAAGACTAAACTGTTAAAAGAATTCAAATTGAAAAAAATAATCCACACCTAAAACATAAGGATACGGAACATTTGAAAGTGAAATGATCAAGAAGATAACACTGGGCATATATTCCAGAGGCCAGCTTAGATAATTATTCATATCAGAGAAAATAGGCTTCAAGGGAACAAAAAGCATTATCAGTGATAGAGAAATCTACTTAAATTCTTAAAGAATCAACTCTCAGTACAAAGTTAAAATAATTCTAACTTGTATATACAAATTTAAAAATGCCTCAAAATATATAAAACAAAAATTGACAACCACTAGAAAATTCTAAAAAGCCATCACAGCAGTGGGAGGTTGCAACAAAACTTCCAAAGAATTCAGGAAGGAAGGAAGATTTGAACAGCAAAAGTAACAAGATTGTTTTAAAGTTCAGGTTAAGACACTATGTGATTGTAAAAGACTTCTGGCTTATAAGTAGGGAGATGAATGAATGGAACTGTAAGAAAGAAAATTAGATCCACGAAGTGTAAATAAACTACATAGACACAAACTTGGGATTCTATGCCTTGGAACGGTAAAGGCTGCAATTTGTCAAAATGCCAGCAGGGGGCAGCAGATTCCAAATGTGATATTCTACTGCCTATTAGAGCTGGAAGGCTTTATGAAGATTGCCAAATAAAATACTCTTGGGAGGATGAATAAAGTGAGAACTAGAGAAGTTATATTATTTGTGCAGGGTTATATAGCTAGTAAGGGTCAGAGGCAAACCCCTCTCTTGATTCTAATTTAATAGGCCACGTTGAAAGGGAGAAAGGGAAATACAGGTAAAATTGTTGGCTTTTCAGTCTTTCTCCCCCAATAATTATTACTTCTTTTTAAAAAATGTTTATTTGTTTTCGAGAGAGAACATGAGCAGGAGAGGGGAAGACAGAGAGAGAGTGAGAGAGGAGACAAAGGATCCAAAGCAGGCTGTGTGCAGACAGCAGAGAGCTGGATGTGGGGCTTGAACGCATGGAGATCATGACCTGAGCCAAAGTCAGATGCTTAACTGACTGAGCCACCCAGGGGCCCCTATTTCTATTTTTTAAAAATGGTGCAAGGTTTGATGGAGCCTAGGATTGATTTAGTTTTGATTTTTAAGACTGATGGTTGAACTGGATTTGAATTTCACTAGAAATAGCTTTTCTGCAGTTGAGTGGCTGTTAGAATGCAGGAAATCCTCACATTACACAGCAGAGCCACAGACCCTTCAGACTCCAGCATTTCCTCCCCCGCTCTTTGCTCTTCTGCACAGGGTTCCCACCATCTCTAGGGAGCAAGGTGGCAACAGGGTATTTGTGACAATTTGTGTCATTCTCACCATTGTTAAGGGCATTTTTACATCTGCCTAGGGCTGTAACAAATGAGTTGTCTGCTTCTGAAAGCAGAAAAATAGAACTAAAAAAAAAAATCAAAAACGAATTTTCCAGGGAAAAAGACAAATAGATGAACTGCTGGCTAAACTAATAATGCAAAAAGAGAGTAAAGGCAAATGCACAAAATAGGAAGGGAGAAATCACCATAACAAAAGCAGAAAATGAAAAGATAATAAAAAACTATTTTGTTCAATTCCACATGAACAAATTTGAAAATTTTTCTAAGATAGTGTGATTTATCATTCTCCAAAACTGAAGTTTTAAAATCTAAACAGATCTCCGTGGAAAAAATTGTCAGTGCTTGCCTCCCCCCCAGTACCACAAATATATGGTTTCATGGGGCAATGCTACCAAATGTTTGAAGAGCAGATAATTTCAGTGCCTAGCAAGAGAAGAACCTAAAAGAAGAAAATGAAATTGTTTTTGTCAAGCTAATAAAACCCGATAAAGCTTGATACAAAGAAAATGAGAAGACCCATCTCTCAAAAGAACATTCATGTAAAAATCCTAAATAAAATGTTACCGATGTGAATTCAGCATAGACACACATGCCATAACTATGTAGGACATCCAATGATATAATTAATCATGTGGCTGCATCTAGAAAGGGATTCTAGGCAAGAAAATCATTTGCTTCCAATTCCATAGATGCCGAAAAGTCATTGATAAAAATCCAACACGAATTCTTGGTGAGGAAAAAAAGGAATGAATGGATGCATTTTTAATATACACCTCAACATCATCTATTACTACCTCTAAGCCAGCATCATACCGAGTAGGGAGATACTAGAAGCATTGAATATCGTGGTAGGGGAGGTATTGCCAATGGAACTAAGTGTACATGTCATGTTGTAAAGGAGGCTGCAATAACCCTATTGGCAGATGTGATCACATTCCCAGAAAAACAAAGAGCATTAGCTAAATACTACTGGAAACAAGGAAATTTAGTAAAGGAGAATATAAGCAGAAATCATGGGACACCTGGGTGGCTCAGTTGGTTGAGCATCTGACTCTTGATTTCGGCTCAGGTCACGATCCCAGGGTCGTGGGATGGAGCCCTGTGTCGGGCTTTGTGCTGAGCATGGAGCCTGCTTGAGATTCTCTCTCTCTCTCTCTCTCTCTCTCTCTGTCTCTCTGCCCCTCTCCCCTGCTCGCACTATGAAAAAAAATTTTTTTAATGTTAAAAAATATCAGAGGAAGAAAAAATAATTTAAGGTATTTTTAATAAAAAAAATACCCATATATATACAATAGCTAATACCAACATGGTGCCTACTATGGGTCAGGCACTGTTTTCAGGGTTTTACATGTAAGAACCAGTGTAATCTTCACAACTCCATGGGGGTATATTCTATTACCATCTCCATTTAGAAATAAGGATATGGAGTCAGAGACAGGTAAAATAATGCTTTCTTGGTCACATAACTACAGCAGAATTTGAACGCAGGCAGTCCAGTTCCAGAATTCATACTTTCCCCCTCTAAAGCCATATTGGTCTTCGATCTATAAAAGGAGGGGCGTGCTACCATTCACGATGGTAACGACAACAAAAATCACCTGAACATAATTTAAACAAAAAGTGTGCAGTACTTACATGAGAACCATTTAAAATGCCCCGAAGGGATGCAAAAGAAGCCTTGGACAAATGGACAAGATTACTACGTTTTGGACATATAACCAGTGTATAGCCGTGTGTGACCAACGATTACATCAGATGAAGAATAAATGAAGCTGAGACACATGCAAATTCTAAGTCAAAGAGATCATTCTGGGAAGAAAGGGGACAGGTAATGAAATGGGCTTGGGATGTTAAGGGAGAATGCTTTACACTTGAGAGAGATTTGAACAAGTTTATAGGCCAAGAGGAAGTCATCGGTTGAGAGGGAGAAGATGAAGACAAGGGAAAGGGGGATAGATAACTGGAGCAAAGTCTGAGGTGAGGGAGAAGGCAATGGGGATTAGGTCACCGGTGAAGGTTTTGAACGCCTTTCCCGTGGACACGGAGGGGAGAAGAAAAGGACTGGATTGGACGCAGTTTTCTGTTGGAAGAGGGATGGAGAGGCAGTTATAGGATCAGATTTTAATGGGCACTAGGTGAAGGAGCGTGGCGAGGCCTCAGTAAGGGGAAGGTGCGGAGAGTGGCACTGCTTTGGAACAGTTGCTGAGGGGGATGGGAAAAGAAGCGGATCAAAGATCAGTTGGATAAGGTTGAGGAAACTGGGAGTTGGTAAGAGTCCGTGCGAATCTTTTCCTGCTGCTGTGGACATGTGGGGATGGTATGTTGAGGGGTCCTGAAGGATTGGGGTTTCTGGGAAGACAACAGAGTGAAAATGCTAAGACAGAACAGTTCAAGTGACGGATGGAAAGGAAATGCAACTTAAAAAGTTTAACAACCAGGGGCGCCTGGGTGGCTCAGTCAGTTGAGCGTCTGACTTCGGCTCAGGTCACAATCTCAAGTTTGTGAGTTCGAGCCCCTCATCGGGCTGGGCTCTCTGCTGTCAGCACAGAGCCCACTTTGGATCCTCTGTCTCCCTTTCTCTCTGCCCCTCCCCTACTTATGTTCTCTCTCTCTCAAAAATAAATATTAAAAAAAAGTTTAACAACCAGAGGCAAATGATATCTGGGCATCCAATATCTTCATGAGGTCCACGAATAAGTAGGAGGAAAGGTGAGGAATCCGAAGAATAGGAGATTTGGGGCAGACAGAATTAGTAAGAGTTCAGATCCGACAACAAGAGTGTGGACATGTGTGGAGGTAGTTTCAATGGAGTGGAGGTTACTAGAGGAGACGTCAGAAAACCATGCAAGTGACCATGCTGGACACTGACCTCTCAGTGTGACTATAGGGAAGGAGCGGGGAAGACCGTGAGCGAGGCAAAAGTCCTCAGTGAATGGGGCACCTGGTTTGGAAGATATTAGATGCCACAGCGGGGGGGGGGGGGGGGGGGGGGGGGGGGGTAGGGAAGAAGGTGGCAGAGCTGGAGGGCATGGGTGTCACAAAGGGAGAGGATTTTGCACGCCGGAGAGAGAGGGTGAATGGATAGGAAGTGGGTGTCAGAGGAAGGCATGTAATGCCCCCTGGCCACAGCGAGTGCAGCCAACTGTTGAGGAGACAAGGTGACCTCCGCTTGAAAAGGACTCTAAGGGAAATGGTGTCGGAGGGCATTTAGGCTTCAAATTGGGTGGGGAGAAAGGAGTTAATAGGTATTGATCACCTGCTGTACGCAAAAGACCGACATAAATTAGTCTTCCCTGCAGCCCTTGTGTCATCATTTCTACTTTGGGATTAAGAAGTGGGTTCAGAAATCACAAATGTTAAGAGGTGAACTGGGGCCCCACTAAAAATTTTAAGTTTGATCATTTCTAGCTGCTGGTCGGGGGGGGGGGGGTGCCAAACCAGGAGTGCTTAGGAGCGCTCCACCAAAGAAACCAGGGGAAAGACCGAGAGGACGTGTGGGAGCAAAGAAAGGACATTATTTCATTGGCTGTAGCTTAAATCTTAGTTGGCTGCTCGTCACCGGTTGTCCTTAGCATTTGATTTTGAAACCTTGGGACACTTACAGGTTTAGACTTTGGTTTGCATACGTAGGCCACCATAGCATTACAGCCACCTCACTAATGGGCTTGTTCAACAGAGCACCAAAAATGCGCTTGAAATCATGTGGTTAAAAAGATTAAATCCCAGGTTAGACCTGAGTTCTAAATCCTGTACTGTTTGAAATAAACATGGTATTCCCTACCTGTTGGAGAGGCATCATTCCAAGCAAGATGAGATGAAAACCTGTCTATAAGTTCCTAGGGATGTTAGAGAAAAGAAAACCAAAATTCTCTAGAAGGTCCAGCTAATTTTTAAAAATATGGGGACGCTGCCTTGGATGGCTCGGTTGGTTAAGCGGCCAACTCTTGATTTCGGCACAGGTCATGATCTCACGGTGCCTGAGTTCGAGCCCCACACTGGGCTCTGAGCTGACAGTGCGGAGCCTGCTGGGGATTCTCTCTCTCTCTCTCTCTCTCTCTCTCTCTGTTTCTGCCCCTCCCCCACTCATGCTTTTTCTCTCTCTCTCAAAATAAATAAACCTGGAAGGAAGAAAGGAAGGAAGGGAGGGAGGAAGGAAGAAAGGAAGGAAGGAAGGGAAAAAAAGGAAAAGAAAGAAGGGAATTACTCAGAGAAGAAACTTTAAAACAGAGTGACAAACACTGGAGTGGAGGCTCTGGACATCCCCAGATGGTGGGAGGTTTTTGGTCAGTCAGGTGCTATTTAACCTCCTTGAAGGGATAGCAGACAAGATTTGGGGTTAGGCATGACAGGAGTTGGAACAGTGAAAGGGTGAACCTAAAAAAATCTGCCCGATAAAACAGACAACAAAGGATGAATGGCCCTGGAGGACAAGGAAGTCTACTCTGAGAGACTAAAACCCAGGGCCTGTGCCTCACACAGGTTTGGGTCTAAGTTTTTGGCACAGTCTAGGAACCACCAACCCAAAAGTTAAACTAAAAACTGGTGCAGGGTTGATATTCCTGGTGTTAGTGTTGGCAGATTTAGCAAATAAGAATACAGGACACGTGGGGCACCTGGGTGGTTCAGTCGGTTAAGCGTCCGACTTTGGCTCAGGTTATAATCTCATGGTTCCTGGGTTCGAGCCCCGCGTAGGGGGCTGGAGCCGGGAGCCTGCTTCGGATTCTGTGTCTCCTCTCTCTGCCCCTCCCTTGCCCGCACTCTTTCTTTCTCAAAAATAAACGTTAAAAAAAATTGTTTTAAGTACAGGACATGAATAATTTTTAGTATACATATGCCCCAAATATTACACAGAACATACACTAAAAAATTGTTTGTTGTTTCTCTGAAATTCAAATTTAACTGGATATCCTGTATTTTATCTGGCAGCCCCACCCGGTGTACCTGCCAGAGATGCAAAACCACCCAGCCAGGACAGTATCATGAGGTTTTTCACAAGGAGGAAAAAGCCCTGCTACGGGAAGGGTCACAAGAAGAAACGTGAAACCAAAGACAGAAACCATCATGAACGAGATCAGTAGGAACAACAGGACAGAGCCTCAAGAATTCTCATTCGTTCATTGAGCAAATATTTATCGGGCACTGTTCTAGGTGCTGGGGACTTGCAGGGAACAAAACAAAACTCCTGTCCCTCACGGGATATCACCTGGTGCAGGAGACTGAGAACAATAAACACAAATGTGCACTGTGTTAGACAGCGATAAATGTTCGGAAGAAAAGTAAAGCAGGAAGGGAGATAGGAACTGTGCGGGGGAGAACTCTGTAGTTTTTACACGGGGGGGGGGGGGGGAAGAGGACCCCATGGAGATTATGTCTGAGTGCAGACTAGCAGGAAGTGAATGCATGCAGATATCTGGGGGAAGAGCTTTCCAGGAAGAGAGAGCAGCACATGCAAAGGTTTCAGGACTGGTGTGTCCCTGGTATGTTCCAGTGACAGCTAAGAGGCCTGTGTGGCTGGAGTGGGGCGAACAAAGAAGTAGGAGATAAGGTCTGACGGGTGGCAACATGATGGGGTGGGGGGGTGCACGTCACAGACGTGTCCTGTCCAATACAGCAGCCGGTAGCCACATGCGGCTATTTACATTCAAATAAACTGAAGTTCAAGGAAACCAAAAATGTCTTCCTCACTCAGTCCAGCCACATTCAAGTGCTCGATGGCCATGTGTAGTTAACGAGAACCACACTGAACGACTCAGAGAATGTTTCCTTCATTATGAAAGTTCTGCACGGCACTGACCGAGCCTTATAAATCATCGTACACTGTGGCTCTTACTCAGAGATGAAGGAAACAAGACAATCAGAAAGAGGATATGAAATTAGTATGTTTCAAATGATTAAACGAAGGAATCAAAGCCCAAGAAAATACCGCAAGTGTTTTAAAAAAAAGGCATATTTGAAAAAGAATCAACAGAAATTTTTTAAAAATTGAAATTAAAACCGCAATGGCTAAATGAAGCAGATTAGATAGCAGGAGAAGGAATTAGTAAACTGGAATATAACGTGGAATCTTACACAGTGTTTCATGTGGGCCACGCGATGCTTGAGAATCTTCGTTTAATCTTCACAGCAGGCATGGGCAGGTGGATAGTATTTTCTCCCCACATAACAAGCATGGAAACAGGCACCGAGAGACTATGGCTCCTTGTCCAGGCAATCCCAAGTCTGTGCACCCAACCACTATGCCATATTGTACCTAAGGAACTGACCCAGAACGCAGCACAGAAGACAAAGAGCCGGAAAAGAAGAGGGGCTAAGAGACCTGGGGGGATGGGATGAGAAGGTCCAATGAATCCAATAGGAGTTCCAGGAGTGAGAAAAGAAAACAGCAGAGGCAAACAGGATAGCTGAGAATTTGTCATGGTTGAGAAAGACGAATCCTAGCATTCAAGACGCAGGAGTCCCAAGTAACGTGAATACAAATGAATTCACAGAATTCACAGTTGAACACATAGTAGTTAAGACCGCAGAATACCAAGAAACAGAGCAGACATCTTTAAAGCCGCGAGGGGAATTTATTTGTAGAACCGGGAGGCTGGGAAAGAGACCTGTAGAGTGGGAGAGGAGAGATCTGGGGGCTGGCGGTGCGCACAGTAGTGTGGGTGCAGGGAGAGCGCTGGGTGAGGGGCTGGGCTGGGCTGTTTGCAGCGAAGACCACTAGCAGGATTGTATTCAATCCTAGCTTCCCATTAGCGCACTCCATTGTCCCAAGGTTGCAGCGAGCTTAGGTATGCTGTCTCGAGTACACGCTCTTTCAAGTAAGTACAGGGTGAATCCTGGGAACTGTTTGGTGCATGAATGAATGAAAGCGAGGTGTTTTGAGAAAAGTGAGGCCAACGTGGTGCCTACACTTGGGCTACTGAACTGATGTATTTATAGAAAGCCTTACAGCAATATACTTACAAAAGGCTATTCATGGTGTCTATAGTTGTGTCTATAACTGTGATTGCATTTTCTAAGATTTGAGAGCAAGTGTAATAAACACAGAACAATCTCTCACGTTCTGTCTAGAGGTTTTCTAGGCTGGTTATAAATATTAATGAAAGTTTCGATCGTAATAAAGCCCAGAGGAAAGTTTCAGCAGCTTCTGTGGTCTGTGTCGTCTTGTTTGTTGGAGATGTGTTGCAGCCACAACTGTACATGATAGAATGCAATCTTTGCCTCCCAGTAGGATTTGATAACATAGAAGACACCAGACAATTAGAATGATCTCATTCTCACCTTATCACATGTGCCAATGTTGCAAAACACTGAAAAAGAAAGGCATACTATTTTCCTCCTCTTATCTAGTTTAAGGTGGGCAGTGTAGGGTTTTTATCAGACCTTTCCACTCAACCCACCCGGTCTACACAGTAAGGCCACCCGGAGGAAGTGCTGTCCCAAAACAAAGTCCCGTTCTCTTTCTGTTGTGATTAGATCACGAGTACAGGGAAGAAGTGTGAGGGAGGGAAATGTAAAGAATTCTATTCTTATGGACTAATATTTTAATGTTAGAAGGCTATATGCAGCCCGCTGAGAGCCTGGATTAGAAAAATGGCCTACACGTAGAACAAACACTTTGATAAATGTCCCAATTAATTCTTACTTGTAAGTCTTCAATAACATTTGTTTTATATATTTGAGAGAGAGAGAGAGGGAGGGAGGGAGGGAGGGAGAATCCCAAGCAGGCTCCACACTGTCGGTGCAGAGCCCGATGCAGGGCTCGAACTCATGAACCATGAAATCATGACCTGAGCCGAAGTCAGACACATAACTTACTGAGCCACCCAGGTGCCCCGCATTAATATTTTTACACACGAGGAAACTGAAGCCAAGGGTTATACGGAACAGACTGAATATACAAATGGGTAAAGAAAAACTGAACTCTGACTCACAACCCACAGCCGTTAAGTGCAGAAAAGCAACCCATTTTATCCACAGTAACCAGCCCAGAAAGCCAGTCTTGCTGTTAAGTCAGACTTGTAGGAGGTCAGACCGCTACTTCTAGTTAACAATCCAGGAAGCCAAGCAATAATGCCTAGATCAACCCCGGATCACTAAGATTTGATTAATAGCTGTCAGCCTCCATAATTTCTGTCCCCACTTCCAACTTAGGGCCAACCCGAGAAAGCCAAATACGCATCCCTGACCAATGATCTAGTTAATCCATCCAACAGCTTCCCTAGGTCATCAGCCTCCCTCCTTTCTTTTCCATGATAAAGCTTTGCACCCCCCTCTGCTGCCTTTCAGTCTCTCTCGGCCAAAAGGCAAGTGATGGTGGTCGACTCCCCTGCTATAGCAAGCTTGAACAGACTCTGCTGGTTTGGTCGGGCTTCACTTATTTCCAAAATAACTCCGCTATCGTGGCAGATCAGGGCCTGGAACCAAGATCTACCTGACTCCAAACCCAGCCTCTTTTCCACCGTACCACTTGCTCTTTTGTGGAGGCTGAGCCTCTCAAATGCCTTCAATAGCCTGGCAGGCAGGGCACCAATAAGGGGCAGGGCTCTGTGATTTGGCATAGTTTATTTTTACACTTAGTATGCATATAAAACCATGTAAACTCCACGAAGTAAACGGTTTATCCCCTAAAATAACCAAAAAGTCTGCTGTGAACTTCCAGCACCCTCACTATTTTAATATTTATACTTTCACAGAGAGTCATAGTCATACAAATAGGATTATAATACGTTTTTTAGGTCAAGGATTTTTTTGGTCCACATTTTGTTAAGCACACACTTTCCTCTTTGGCAAAAGAGGTCAACTCCCCCCCTGCCCCAGGGAACCCAAAGCAAACAGACAAAAAGCACTGAACATGAGGTACAGCTGAGGTCCGGACTAATCTGGAATTAGAGACACACACTCAAGGGAAACACGGTTTCTTACAAAATCAGTTCACTTCCCAACCATCTCAGTAGAAAAGCTCGACGCGGATTTTGCCTTTGTCACTTCCGTAAGAACACACTTTAAATAACTTTGTGCTTCAGAGTACAATGTGCTGTTTCTAAAGAAAGTCATGAAAAGTGTGGGCATCTGACCTCAGCCGTATTTTCGATCTGAGGTACAAAAGCATCTGTCACAGTAATTCCGACTACAATCGCTGTGCTGCCTTCGTTCAGTTTGTGGGGAGAGCAGTTTTGGTTGCTGTTAGGTCTCAGCACTTGGCTTTGCAGAGTTTCAAGAGGTGGATTTGCACGTGAAAGCTGCACAGTATCTGCTAGGCCTGAGGTGAGGAAGAGGCAAAGTGGGACCTGGCCTTTGTCCCACTTGGGCAGGGAGGCCCCCTGGGGGCCACAGAGACCTCCTGCTCCTAGCGCGCCCCTACTGGCCTCCACAAGTCCCATCTGAAGTGGAGTCTAAGGAACAGGCAGCTGCTGAGGTGGCTGTGTTGTGTTCCGTTTTAATCTACAATCCTAATTGCTAACCACCACCCTGGTGCGCTTCTCATGCTTCAAGTAATTTCATTCCTTCCGGAAGAATGTTAGCAATGCTTTTAGTTCTAGTCACCAAAGGAGAGGAAATGAGCCACAATAACAAAATTCAGTTTAAACAGACCTGCTGCTAACACAGTATCGGATAAAATATACTTAAAAAGTGAACATACTATTATATACGATTTCGCAACAGCTGCATTCTCCCACTTAACCACTGTGCAGAACTAAAACTCTGATAAAGCGAACTTAAGTTACTTTAATTCATGTTAAATACAACTCTGTACAGATTGCACATTTTATACCAAAGCAGCTCAATATCACAGACAAATGAAAATGCTATCTGGAAATTTTCATTTTTCTAGCCCAACAAAAACCAACAGATCCCTGCCCTAAGGGTCAGAACAACACCAGATGCACCACTTTGTAAACAGTAGGAGAGGTGGTCCCTCGGACTCCACCGCAGGATCCTATGAAATCACTCACACACACACACACACACACACACACACGCTCACACACACGCTCACACACGCGCACTTGAACATCTCCCCTCTTCCAGGGCCGCACACAGCCCGCCGCTCGGTACCGCAGCAGGTTGCTTTCACAGTGTGCTCACAAAAGAGCGGTCATGGCCGTGGGGCTGAGGGGTCGGAGGCAGTCTCTGGGGGCCGCGTAGGCGGCGCTGGCGGCTGGCTTTGCCCGCGGCTCCTGGTAGTCGGGGTGGGCGCGGTCCGCGGCCTGGCCGCCGGCCGTGGGCCGATCGTAGCCCGGGCGTGCGGCTGCGGGCGCGGGGTGAGGCGGCCTCTGGTAGGGCGCGCCGCCGGAAGACAGCGAGTGCGTGTGCGCCGGCCGGGGCCCGGGCACCCTGTAGCCGGAGAAGGTGTGCGCGCGCGCCGCGTGGCGCTCTACGATGGGCGTGGCGTACTCGGGCTCGGGGTTGGTCAAGGGCAGGGCGTACTCGTGGCGGCCGGCCAGCAGGGGGCGGTCGTAGTGGCCGCAGGCTTCGGCGCTAGGCGGGGTCTCCTCCTCGGTGTCCATGGGACGGAAGGTGGAGCCCTTCCTCGCCACCGTCCCGGTGCCAATCATGAGCGGAGGCTGGTAATCTGCAATCAAAAGCGCAGGAGACACACCACGTGTGTGTCACACGGATGCGAGGGCAAGCCGGTTGTTTGCAGACGGAGGTGCTCTGCGGAACCAACTCGGCTGAGCGCCTAACGGGTAGCAGGCAGGATGAGAAAGCCCGAGAATGGGAAAGACGTACATGGCACACACACGGACTTGCGCAACCATACTGCTGCTTTAGGAAGCCTCGGTGGGTCACTAGAACCCGGAGAAGACAGAGATTACGCTTCCCCACACCTAGGGAATGAGAGGGGAAATACCTCCTGGAGCTCTTAAACTGGCCCTTGAAATGCCAAATTTTGGGGGGGGGGGGTGGTTGCTGTGAGAAAAGGCAACAGTGATTAAATAACCTGGAAAGAGGGGCGCCTGGGTGGCTCAGTGGGTGTAGCTTGGACTCTTGATTTCTGCTCTGGTCATGATCTCATCTTTGGAGAGATAGAGCCCACCAGTGGGGTTCTGCGTAGACAGCCCTGGGCCTGCTTGCAATTCTCTCTCCCTCTCTCTGTCCCTCCCCAGTCCACCCCCCCCCGCCCCCCCCCGCCAATAAACTTAAAAAAAAAAAGTAAAGATGGAAAAATGAGAAACAAACAAAATCAAGCAGTCACACACTAGGGGTCTGGCAGCAGCCTTGGAAAGGTCACACTTTGGAGACAGGAATCAGAGAAAGTTATTACCAACGATGTCAGTCATGAGGCTAGAGGGGAACCAAGGCCCCTTCCCGGATGTTAAGCCCAGAAGCCTGGGATTCACAGTCCGGAAGCCACTTGGGAGAGGAAACATATGGAGCGTTCTTGGGGAGGGTTAGGAACAACAGGTTCAATTTTGGACACACTGAGGAACTGGTGACACTGACAGGCAGAGGTGTCTAGCAGGTGAGAATGACTTCTCAGGGACAGGGAGGGAAGTCTGGGCTTAGCAGACAAAGTGCAAAGAAGGGCTCTCTCTTGGGAGCTCTGGAGCAGGGTGGGTGCAGCTACTGAGGAGAGAGACTGTGGCTGAGTGAGGGCAAGAGCGAGACCCTAGGGGGGCCTTACACAGTCAAGGTGTTGGAGAAGGACCACACAGTGGGGAAGGAGGGCATGCTGCACCAGAAGCTAAAGAAAAAAGAAAGGAAGAAAAGGATAGACATGGGGGCCTTTTCTCCCCTGTTTTGTCTGCAAGGCAGCACTAGACTGTCAGCAGGAAAGGAATTAAGAGGATGGATTTTGGGTGGAGAGATGCTCTTTGTTCTGCAGTAGCTCAAGCAACCTTTCCACTGGTAGCTTTCTGACTTTGATATATTCATGAACTTCTGGGTCAGTAGGCCTGGGGCATGGCCTGAAAGCCCACACTTCTAGCAAGTTCCCTGATGCTTCTGGTCCTCAGAATGCACTCTGGGTCATGAGAAGCTAAGTGGGGCGACCCAGAGTGTGGTCCACAGATGCCTATGTATCTGAGAACCGAGACAGGTCTGCAAAAAGACAAGCACACAAATTGAGAGCAAGTGTTTAGCAACTCCCAGCAGCTTGAGAGAGTATACTTATGTCCGTTGAATCTAATAAAAGAATTAGAGCTTTGTATTTTGTATGTCTTTTTTAAAATGTCATTACTGGGGTGCCTGGGTGGCTCAGTCGGTTAAGCGTCCGACTTCAGCTCAGGTCATGATCTCACGGTCGGTGAGTTCGAGCCCCGCATCGGGCTCTGGGCTGATGGCTCAGAGCCTGGAGCCTGCTTCCGATTCTGTGTCTCCCTCTCTCCGCCCCTCCCCCGTTCATGTTCTGTCTCTCTCTGTCTCAAAAATAAATAAACGTTAAAAAAAAAATTAAAAAAAAATAAAAACAAAAAATAAAATGTCATTACTTCCACTTTATACAACTGACCCTTAAACAAAGGGGTGGAACGGTGTGTGTCCACTTATAGGTGAGTTTTTTTCAATATAGTATATAGTACTGGAAACCTATTTTTCTCCTTCCTGTGATTTTCTTTTTTCTTTATGTTGAGAGAGAGTGAAAGAGAGCATGTGCACGTATGCATGCAGGCAGGGGCGGGGCAGAAAGAGAGAGAGGGAGATAGAGAATCCCAAGCAGGCTCCGTGCTGTCAGCACAGAGCCCAACTCATGGCTGGATCCCATGAATCGGGAGGTCATGACCTAAGCTGAAATCAAGAGTCAGACACTCAACTGACTGAGCCACCCAAGTGGCCCTCTTCCTTAGGATTTTCTTAGTAACATTTTCTCTAACTTACTTTATTGTAAGAATATAATGTATAATGCAAATCACATGCAAAATGTGTGTCAACCCACTGTTTATGTTACTGGTAAGGGTGGAGGCAACAGTGGTTGTTTTGGTCAGCAATAGGCTGTTAGTAGTTAAGCTTTGGGGGAGTCAAGTTATACATGGATTTTTGTGCAGGGGGTGGGCATCCTTAAACCCCTTGTTGTTCAAGGGTCAACTGCATTGTATTTTACAAAAGCAGTGGTTTCTGACAGATTAGAAATAATTTTTTCAAAGGCAAAAAATGGATCCCTCTCCACAGACAGTTTGAGAAGCCTGACCCTCAGTGATGGCTTATCAGGAACACAGAGGTCTTTTGGACACTGGACACGTTCTTTCATCTCCTGTCTCCTCTTTTCTCAAGGGCAGGAACTGGGCTTAATTCATCTTTCCAGTCTCCCTTCCTTAGTGACTTAACCAAAATCTTAGCAACAGATTATTTAAGGGCTTCCAGATTTTCGTGGTCCCTCAGGGCCTTTGCTATAGCTATGCTGTAGCTCTCTCAGTGTTCATTTGTAACACTTTGCAGAGGAAAGAGAGGACCGTACACATTGCTGATTCCTTGGGCCCCATCTCCACACCAGGTTTTAGTCATATTTCCCTCCTGGTCTCCTCACTCCCATGGGCAGCACTTGCTGCCTCGTAACACCGTCACAGAGGCCTGACACGTACCTGCCATATCACTTGTGATGAGATCTAACTTTTGTGTCACCTCCTTTTCATTATCATAGCTGATGGTAAACTCAGCCGACTGGTGTCTGGCAAAGGGATACTTGATCTGCTTCCAACAGTCTGGAATAAAGATAACACGAAACCAACATGTTATCTCAGAAGTGTAACGCACATAGTCTCTGACGTGTTCCTCGATGGGCTGGACGTCAGGCCGCCTTTTGCCGGCTGACCGTGATGAGTGTGTGGCATGGCTCCCAGATTATGTGTAGGGAAACAGCATGCTGAGGTTGTTAGGACAACAGCAAACACTGTTCCATGCATGTTTTCCACTTGTATCTGGGTTGCCACCAGGGCAGGTCCCAGATTATGCCTCTGTTACACCACCTGGGCATGGTTTTCCGTAATCTACACAGATACAGCATTCATGTCTCAGAGGAGTCAACACAGCTGGCTGCTGAGACCCTGTGCAGGTGGGGTCCCAAGCTGCCCCTGAGATTCTGAGGGGTCCTGCCCTGCTGCCCTCTCTGGACTACAGCTGACTCATTGCTTGGGGTACCCTGTGTCCTAAGGATTCTCTGAAACCTGAACACGAACCCTGCCCGGTTCTTCCTTCGCTCTCCCGGAGTGGAAAATACAGTGGAAGCCTGGAGATGCAGAGCAGTACCGGACAAAGTTCAGTTCACAGATGCAGCTTTTATAACTTCTCCCGGATGACAAGCAGTGTGGTGGCTTAAACTCCAGTGGCCAAAAAAAAAAAAAAAAGAATGTTGTGATGGGATAATGCTGAACAAAAGTAAAGGTCACTGGCCATGAGAACTCTCCATTAAAATAAAGAGATAGGCCACAATATTCCATTCCTTTTAGACTTGCTAACTTAAAGGCTGCATATCTTCATTTTTTGACGATGTAAGTGTGAGCCACATAATTTTAACCAGCAGACCCTGTCCCTTCTCGAAGACAGAATAAAACTGTGGAGTTTTCTGTCAACCAACCTGTTTTCTGGGCCTGAGCTGATCCATATGGATTTCCTTTCTTCTTCCTCCTACAGAAACAAAAAAATCCTACTTGAAAAGGTTTCTAAGTGAGGAGTACTGTTTATAAAATAATACTTGATACTTTCTACCTCTACACAACTTGTTTTTAACACATAAATTAGCATTTTATCTTGGCCAAAGTAATGCTGCTTTTCTATGCATGAGCATCTGAAAAGCAAACATTTTGGTTTTGTAATTAGTTGCATGATTAGAGGAGAAATTTAAAAATGTCAAGTCACATACTTTCTAAAGGCGGCAAAGATTCCCATTCCAGCAACCAGCAGAGCCAGGAGCACCAGTGGAATAACAACAGTTGTGACATTTATTCCTGAGAAGGGGGAAAAGCCACACATTACAACAGAAAGGAAGTGCAACCGAATTGCTCAATCTAAAACTGAACACTGATTTGAAAGGTCTTCCACAGTTTAATACACGGGGAAAATGAATATGTGCTAGGCATTTACTGATGTCAGACAGCAAAAAGAGAGGATTTCCAATTCCTGGCTAAAGGGGCGCCTGGGTGGCTCAGTCGGTTAAGCATCTACTCTTGATTTCGGCTCAGGTTGTGATCTCACGGTTCATGAGATCGAGCCCTGCCTGCATCGGGCTCTGTGCTGACAAGCGCAGAGCCTGTTTGGGAATTTTTCTCTCTCCCTCTCCCGCTCTCAAAATAGATAACATTTAAAAAAATAAATAAATAAATAAAATAAAATCATGGCGA
Organism: Panthera uncia; assembly: GCF_023721935.1. Lineage (NCBI taxonomy): Eukaryota > Metazoa > Chordata > Mammalia > Carnivora > Felidae > Panthera > Panthera uncia. The sequence continues at coordinate 75,115,587 of NW_026057580.1, read as the reverse complement.
AAGTTAAAGAAAATAAAAATTTTTTTTCCCCAAAAGGCGATTTTTGATGGTCCTCAGGGATTAACACTTACTCTAAGCTTGTTGTTTGGACGATATTAGACTCCCAAATCAGAATTGAGGGGGAAGGTTTACAGGAGCTACTCAGAGAGGTGAAGGACTTAAGCACAGGGTGGAGCTCAAGTACCCAGTCTCCCCCAGATGGTGGGCACGTTTGCACTTGTACAATAACAGCAGCTGGGGAGGGGGAAGGGAAGAGAAGCCCCATGCTTCCCGTTACCAGGGCTTTGGAGCTGTGGACTGAGAGGAAATGCAGCCTGATGACCTCAAACAGCACTTCCACTCTGCCGCACGGAACACCGTGTCTTCCTACTTTAAAAAAGGAAATCACTTGAACGGCCGCTAAAGCAGGCCCCAAGTTTGTAGAAACTAGGCAAACTAAAGGAGAAAGATTTGTTCTTCACCCTTCTTTATCTTTGATCCCTGGGAAGAAAACAACGGGATGATCGGGAGTGGAAATGTGCAGTTTGTGAAAGGGGGAGATAAGGACCTTCGAAAGGAACAAAAGTTATGTGACTAACACTGGTGTTATTTACAAGAGTGGAAATTTGGGAAAAATCTAACAATTTAAACATCCAACAATAGGGGAATGGTTAACTAAATGATGGTATAGCCATATGAGAAAATACTATAAAGATATTAACAATTGTGTTTTGCAACGATTTAATAACCTTGGAAGATCATCATAATACGATGTTGAGTGAAAAATACTTGCTACAGAACAAATTACAGGTTTTCCTCAAGGTGATTTACATAAATATAGTTGACTGGATATAGTGGGATATGGTGATTATCTACAAATGCTGATTTATGACTTTTTATTTTCTTATTTATCTCTAATCTTACTGAATTTTATAAAATTAATATGTATATTATTTTATATTCTGAAAAAGTAAATGTACTTTTAATGTTTATTGCTTGAACTGATGATACATTTACATGTTCAAACTTCAAAAAGTATAAAAAAGCCTCCCTCCTCCCTCTGTTCCTTCTCTAGAGGAAGCCAAATTATATTTCTTGACATTCTTCTGGAGATGCCGGAATGATTATACATATATATTCATTCTTTATTCCTCATTTTTTACACACATGGTAGGCTATACAGACTGTCCTATACCTTGCTTATTTTTTTTAAGTTTGTCAATACATCTCCGAGAGCTTCCTATATTACAAACACATTTCTTTTTCATGGCTGCAGGGTATTCTTTTTTTTTTTTTTTAATTTTTTTTTAACGTTTATTTATTTTTGAGACAGAGAGAGACAGAGCATGAACGGGGGAGGGGCAGAGAGAGAGGGAGACACAGAATCGGAAGCAGGCTCCAGGCTCCGAGCCATCAGCCCAGAGCCCGATGCGGGGCTCGAACTCACGGACCGTGAGATCGTGACCTGAGCTGAAGTCGGAGGCTTAACCGACTGAGCCACCCAGGCGCCCCAGGGTATTCTAATTCATGCATGTGCTATTATTTTTCCATAAAACATTCACTCAGTGTTTGAAGGGCAAATGCTACTTTTTCTACTTACAATATTGCAATTAATAGTTGCAGATATACATCCTTTAACACATATCCAGCTACCTCTGAACCATCTGACTTCAGACATTGATATGACAGAGAAAAGTTTTCGTTGAAGTCACTGTAATATCACATGGAGTCCGGTCATACTCCTTAGGAAAGCACGAAACAGCAAACTGCTCTACCTGTGGGGATTTCTTCTGAGGGGATGGAGCTTGTGATGATCTCATCTTCTCTTTCAGTTGAACTAACAGTATTTGGACTTGTTTTGCGCCACACCAGTGAATCATTATCTGAGGCAGAGGAGATATTGGAAAAACCACATTAGTAACAACAATTTGTGAAAGGGCACGATCAGAATCAAGTAACTCGCTGACTTGCCCTGAGTCCTACCTTGTGTAATCTGGCAACCAAAGAGCTCCACGTTCAAGGCGATCCTCTGGTGCCATGTCTGGGGGACAACCCGCACGTATCTGGCCACGATGGGAGGGATAAAATTATTCCTCACTGGATCCCGAAAATTAGAGTTGCCCTGAAACACCTGTGGAAACAAAGAACTTTTACCTGAAGGTGCTATTAGTTAGTTCCTAGGTCTTTCTCCACCCACTCATACCTGGATATATGACACCAAAGCCAGGATTCTATGTCTGTTGTAGTTTTGTAGACATACTTGAGAGTGAATTTACAAGGTTTTGCCAACCACGGCTGAGTTACCTAAGGCGGTGCTGCGAATCTGCTTTCTGGAAATGCAGTGATAAGAATAGCTAGAGACCTGCTCTCCTACTCAGTTCTTTCCTCCAAAGTTTCTCTTACCTTCTCTTTATTATTTGCAATTCCTTTATAGGTCCTCCACTTGGAGTTGCTGTTTTTGAACTTCATCACAAAACTCTTAACGTAAAAGTTGAAATTCGACTGTGTGGATCCTGTGGTCATAATTCCTGGTAAGAAAATATTATTGACAGGTTAGTTTTTAAAATATATATAGCATGTATTATAATCTTAGGTTTCTTTTCCTTTTCTCACTTGAAATCTCAAATCATTTTACAAGCCAAATTTCCTTATTTGCATTTAGAAACCTGATCACACATGAGTGTTTCCACACTGACAATATACCATACAAAGGTTTCCTCATTGCAGTGTGGATTTTTTTTTTAGTTTATTTATTTCTGAGTGAGAGAGAGTATGAGTGGGGGAAGGGCAGAGAGAGAGAGGGAGAATCTCAAGCAGACTACGTGCTATTATCAGTGCAGAGCCCTATGTGGGGCTCGATCCCATGACCCTGGGATCATGACCTGAGCCAAAATCAAGAGTCAGACGCTTAACCTAAGTGACTGAGCTACCCAGGCACCCCGCTGTGTGGGCTTTCTACTCCGTATATCCATACTTACAATCTGCATACAGGTTCTGCCCATAGAGACAATGAGAAGGTTTGGTAGTTACTTTTAGAAAAGACAGAGTACTTTGAGGAAGAGAGAGCGGCACCTATGTAACTCAAAAACATAATCTGAATAGCAAGTCATTTTGCATTTGTAAAACTGCACTGTGTCATCACCTGTTATTTTCTTTTTCTCTCCCAAATCGGTCTCCAGCCATTCTCGCTGTTTGCGGTTCTTGCTGCTGTCCCCCGAAGCCCATGATAGGTCTTGGTCCTGAAGCTGGGCTTGGCCAGGGGACCAATGAAGCTGTTCTCCCATCTCACTGACCCACTGCCAAGTAGTTCTGATTTGCGTATCAGGCTCCAAACTCAATGATCTGCTGCAACCTTAAAAAAAAAAAAAGCCAGAAAAAGTCCTTTAGATATAAACACGAAATGAAAGCAAAAAAAAAAAAGTAGTACTTCACCTCGCCTAGAATTATTCAGTTGATTTATTACCATTCTGATATCAAATCGACTGCTTAATTACTAGTATTTTAATGACTCAGACTCTCATTTGATTCATTTGTACTGCAGTATCTTGAAATTATTGGTTTCTTTTTTTAATGGACTTCAGTGAAGTCACTTCCCCTACAAATGACATCCTTGTTCCCACCACAGCTTTTCCTTTCTAAACTTCTAAATTCACCCTCATTTCAGCAAAGTGATATGTGTTGTAAAGGCAATATGGACATTAGCAAAGAAAGGCCACAATCCTCTCCCTGGACAAAGAGGACAGACGCAGACTGTTCTCCTTGAAATACTTTCCTTTATGCTGAGAGAATATTTACGTAGAATGTATTTCATGACAGAGGGACTAAAAAGCCTTTATTTTACATACTTCTGTTTAATCACTTTATTCAAAAAAACCCACAAATTAAACTGTGATATTCAAAAGGTTTTTCTGTTAAAATCTAACATGAAGGAATTTATCTTAAAATAAGTGTCATTTCAAATTTTCATTCTTTTCTGGCAAAAGTTTGAGATAGCTTAGATTATAAAGAAAAATATTTTCTGCTTAATGATAATTGAACTATTTTGTATTTTTAATATTGGGTATTTTTAAGTCACAGCATACTTGGTGCTGCCTGACCTGTGGGAAAAGAAAAAGAAAATCCTTTAAACTACATCATTGGAGGGGTATGGAAGAATAAACTAGCACTGAAGATTTTAAAATATCAAATTCTTTTTTTTTATTATTTATTTTTAGTTTTGGAGAGAGAGCGTGAGCAAGGGGCAGAGAGAGAGAGAGAGAGAGAGAGAGAGAGAGAATCCCATAAGGGGCAGAGAGAAAGGGAGAGAGGGTGGGGAGCCCGAAGCAGGGCTCGAGCTCACCTGATGTGGGGCTCGAACTTACAAACTGAGAGATCATGACCTGAGACAGAGTCGGATGCCTAACTGACTAAGCCACCCAGGTGCCCCACAAATTCTCTTTTTTAATGTGTATTTATTTATTTTGAAAGAGAAAGAAAAAGAGAGAGACAGATTGAGAGCAGGGGAGGGGCAGAGACAGAGGGAGAGAAAAAGAATCCCAAGCAGGCTCCACACTGAGCGTGGAGCCTGATGCAGGGCTTGATCTCATGACCGTGAGATCACGACCTGAGCGGAAATCAAGTCAGACACTTAGCCACTGACTGAGCCACCCCGGCGCCCCTAAAATATCAAGTTCTTAAGGAAAATGTGATCCTTACCATCGGAGGTAAAGAGAAATCGCTTGTCTGACAGGGAACCACTGAAATAATAAACACAAACATGAGGAGGTGAGTTGCTTACCTGGATCTTAATGACTGACACAGCACCAAGCACAGGGTTCAGAGCCTCCCCTCACCTCATGTGATCCTCACAGCACCCCAGCAAGGCTGTTATTATCTTTGTCACTGGTGTTTTCTAGATCAAGAACTCAGGCCCACTGAAGGTGAGCAACTTTCCTAAAGTCACCCAGGTGACAAGTGGCCAGGACTCTGAGTCACTGCTGTTGGATCAAAATCTTGTGTGGATTCCATCATGACACATTGTGTTGGGAAGCAAAGTGCACATACACCGTCTTAGGAGCAGCCTGAAATCCCAACTAACTGATACCCAGCAATAGAAGCAGAAGGAATGACTGCCCTGAATATTCCCTTTGCTTCAGTAGTCACCTTAAAGCATCCCAATCGTTGTCGATCATCAAGGACCACTGAGAGACATGAAGAAGACTGGCCACTTTTAGAAAAATGACCACGGCTTCTACCCCAGCACTGCTGCTCTGGGGACAGCCTCAGCTCATTCTCTCTCCCAGTCACACTCCTACCTACTGTAGCAACTAAGGCCAAGCCGTGAATCAGCTCCTGCGTCTGGATGACAAGGTACAGCTGGAGAAAACTCATAGCATCTCACTGAGCTGGCCCTGGCCTGGGCGTCACTGCTGATCTGGCATTCATCCCTGGGCCTGTGGACTCTAGTGCTCTCACAGCTTGTATTATTCACACAGGCAAACTTATCACATCAACCTCGCTCCGTACTTCTCTCCTTCGTGGAGAAGAGATTCCGAACGCCTGCGACCATATTTACCCTCTATAAATCCCTTACCAAACTGGCAGTGTAAAAATACATAGAATAAATAGAAAATCTAGAGTTCTCAAGATTAATCTTATGTGCATAGTATTTTATTAGATACTAGAGATAAACACACAGAGATAGATGTCACTTTTGTGTTCAATTATTTTACAATCTGAGAGTACTGCTTATAATTTTAAATGTTTAAGTCTGCATTATATGTGGCAACAATGGACAGAGAGACTACTGAGCTGTGAAATCCACAGAAAACCCAGACTGGACACGAGTATAAGAATCTTTCCATCAAAGCTTGGTTGCTGTTGTTGATTAGAAGTAGCAGATAGTCAAATTCCCTGGAATGGACTTTTTCTTTCACATTCTTTGTCCACTCTCAAGCAGACTTCACAGCCCTGCTATTCCACATAAAGGTTCTGCGATATCCTGAATATAATGCAGGCACCGATCATTTCTGACATGAAAATGCAGACCCACTGGGGTCGCAGGACTTGCCTGAATTCAGTGGGTGGTCAAGCCTGGGTGAAAATCCAGCTCTCCTAACTTTGAAAAAAAAAGATGCACATTGTTGCAATTCACAATTTAAAGTTTTATTAATGTATTTAGAGCCTCTATTTGATTTTTTCCTTTTTTTTTTTTTTATAATGTTCCTGCACTAAGTATTACACTTGAAATTTTACCCAAAGAAGTGCACAAAATGCTGCGGCCACCCAGAGGACCTAAACTCACTCCCACCGTCATGAGACACTAAAATATTTATTTCGCCGTTGCTGAAAAAGAGAAGTTACGGAAAGAAGGATAACTGGAGTTAACCCCAGGAAGATGCCGCCAGGGGAGGCGCTGCTCCTAACGGCCCTCTGCCTGGCTTTTCTCCATTACCAGCTGGAATATGCTTTTCCATTTCACTCTAGTAAACTAACTAAACACAATCACTTAGAGAATTCTGTTGGTAAATGAGCCTCCTCTTTCAAAAATGAAAACACCCCAGGAGGCTGGAGTTCTGAGGCAGTCACACATCAGGGTGCACGAATTCCATCAGATTATAAGTACTGCCAGCCTTCCCAGAGAACTAGAGAAGCAATCGAGAACAGTCTGATGCAAACTGAAAGAAAAGCCTTCCCCGCTGATGGTCTGAGCCTTCGCCCTCTGTATGAGGTCAGCTTCTCTTCCTGATTCCATTCTGGTCTCCTCAAATCAAGGAAGTGACCTGACCCGGATGAATCCCAGAAGAACCTTAGATATTTACTTTAGGGACTCCTTCCTCAGCTGTACTGCTTCCTTCTGTGTTTTTTCCTGAACACCAAACAATCATGTGTGGGAACAGAAGTTCAACGACCACACGTACAGTGGTTCCCCAACAGCAAAACAGCGCAGATGAAAACAACTGCTCCCTGAAGATTTGGGAATCGAAATGAGTGGAGGAGATGTATTCGCATGTGGTGGACTCTTCTCTGCTCAGTACCAAAAGTCAAAGCAAAATCAGAGCTAGAAAGAAGGGACCTTGATATAATTCTGGACTTTCTATCTATTTGCACCAAAACAAAAATCGGACAATGTGTTCCAATAACTACATGGAATGCGGAACGAAACTCTTCCTAAGCCATTAATGGTTTCGATTTCTGTACTCTTATCTTTGCATCAACGTTTAATTTCAGATGACCATAAAGCGACTTCATCTATATTCAGCCCAGAAGTAACTCAGAACATGTCTACTTTTGTGCAACAGTTTAAATATTTTTTTTTCAACAGTAACATAAAACCCTGGTAGTACAAGTTAAACTTTTTGCAGTCCCATTCTTCTACAAAGGAAGCACTGCAATGTATACAAACATAGGCAAGAGAGTCCAAAAAGCAGATTTAACACCAGAGGTTAATTCTTCACTCCGATTTGGAGATGTAGCACCCAACAAATCTGGGCCACAGCCTGATACCTTCCTGAAGTAGCATCAAACCATAAAAAATGTCAACAGAAACAGATCCTCAAGGGTCAAGATCATGCTGGTTTTTGATCACTGTGCTTACTGTGTGCCTTGGAGAGATTGGTGCTCTGGTGCTGCCAGCTCGGTGTACCCAGTTGCAGTACCTGTCAGATTGCTCCTTGAGAACACGAGATTGACCCACCTGAACCTGAGGAGGAATAACCTGAGAGATGAGGGAGTGAAGTTTCTGTGTAAGGCCCTGGGTTGTCCAGACTGCAGCCTCCAGAACCTGGATTTGCCAGATTGTTCTTTCACAGCGGAGGGCTGTCAGGAGCTTGCTAATGCCCTCAAGCACAATCATAACGTGAAATATTGGATATCAGGGGCAATGATGTTCAGGAGGATGGAGTGAAACACCTGTGTGAGGTCCTAAAGCATCCAAATTGTGCATTGAACATACTCGGGCTGGAGACACGCAATCTGACGCCTGCGTGCTGCCAGTATCTCTCCTCTGTTCTCAAAAGCATTAAAACCTGTTTAACCTGAACCTTTTGGGGAATGACTTGGAGCCCAGAGGAGTCAACATATTGTGGAAGGCCTTGAAAAAGTCAACATGCAAGCAATGGAAGGTTGGGTTTGAAAAAGAGTTGTACAACATAGTGAAGGGGGAGCTTGAGGAAGTGTAGGAGAGGGTGTCCTTTCTGAGAGTCAAGTGTAGGACAAATGGTGGTGGTGATCCAATGGCGAGATGCCATGGCTACCCCATGGGATGTTCTTGGAGTAGAATCACCAGGAGATTTCTCAGGTCTCCATGTGATTGCATAAGCATCACTTTTACTATAAATCAGGTATAATATTTATGTTCCAAAAAGTCTGAGGCAAATACATAAGTGAAAAAAAAAAGTATATACATACATACATATATATATATACACACACACATAATACATGTATATACTTTTATTTACATATAGTACATGTGTGTGTACATATATGCATGTATAAAATACATGTGTGTGCATACATAAAAATGAATTTATGACACATGTATATATATGTTATTTATTTAAGGATTTTAGTTTCTAAAGGCACTCTGTTACTAAGCTTTTAGATCTTAAACTGTGGCACAAATTTGGGTGTAATTTGCCTTTGAATGTTCAAACAATATTAAAAGAACACTTTGGGGCCTGTCAAAGTTACAAGTCCTATCCAGAGGGAAAGTAGAGGGAAGTCTTATCCATAGCAAGCAGAGAGTACAAACACCGCGGTGAGCCTGCACATCAGGGTGTAAGGATGACTGCCTTTTACAGATTGCATACAGGGTCACTTGCATTGCCTGTGAAAGACTTGGACCGAACACCCTTTCTGGTTACCCCCACCTGCATCCCCGACTCGGAATTACCAGTGGGGGCTCTGCCTTTTCTCCTCAGCCACCCACCAGCCAGGGCCCTGGACGTGAGCATGGTGAGCTGACCACCACAACTCCTCTGGTGTCCCTCCCTGGGCCTTGGCTCTGCTCCCAGGTCCCCAGATGATTTGTTCCTGCCTTCCACCAAACCCAAGGTTTGCTTCCTTCATGAAGGTGACCTAACCAACTTCAGTCACTGCTTCTAAATCCCCTCCCTTGTGAGTTTAGGCCAACGCTTCAATCCAGAAGTGAGTTTTAGTCTCTTTAAGTTTACTTGTGAGTTCATCGATTGGTTCTTTGGAACTTAAGATACTTTTTCCTATAAAAATAATACTATAACTTGTGGTCAGAATCCCTATGTGAAGCACAAGATAGCTAAACTAAGCTAGAATACATGTAAATAAAAAGTAGGAGGGGAAGAGAAAAAATTATTGCATAACTTTTTCAACATGACATCAGAGGTACTATATTTATGCTAACTAGGGAAGCTATCTACCCCCTTATGTTTTTAACCAGATGAAATGGTCTACATCCACTGGGAGAAAGAACAGGGAAGTATGATGATCATGTTCTTTCTTCACACAAGCAGGGACCACACCAAAATGGCGGGACAGGGCCGGGGGGATCCGCATACACACTAGGGAGGGGTAGACAATACAGTCCCTAACCTACTTTTTCCTACTTTTGGATCCTGAAATGTCTGCAGTCTCTGTCCTGTGCCATATCCTTGAGCCCAAGACTATGTGACAACCTGTCCCAAAAACACAGGGTCATGGTAGCAGGAAGACATTTCTGAGGCAGACAGGGAGGGAGGAAGCAAGAGATAAACACGTGGCTTGAGGATCACTTTCTCTCATAAGGCATCCACCCAAGCAAGGAAAGCCACCCTCTGGCCCACTCCAAGCTGCCTGTTTCAATGCATGGACACCTGGACCACAAGGGGGGCTTATATTTAGCTCTTGTTTTCCACTCCAGAAGCTGAAGAAACCTAAACGCATTAAAAGCCCAGGTTGAATGTTTAAACAATTGTACAACTGACATACTTTTTTCTCATAAAGCTAAAAGAGCAGAGGATAACAGCAAACAGAGAGGTTAATGCTAATTAACAACCTTCCTTCACTTCCCAACTATTACTCATCACTAAGAGCTTCTCTCCAAGGATCTTCTAGGGGAGCTTGGTGGTTCTATGGGGGCTTATTTCAGTTCTCTGTCTCCTTCAGTACCTTTGGTAACATTGGAGATAACAGCTAATTTACAACTGGAAAAACTGAAAAGGAACAGGCTTTGTTCTCTCCTACTAAAGCACCTGAGAGTAGAAACACTCCTCTGCCCTAGAACTTCAGATGTGTACCATTTTAATTTTAATTTACTTGTCAGCATAACCAGTGAGCTCTTACATTGCTGCATTTATCTTCTACAAACACACCATAAATGCTGCTTTAAGCATTCACACACATTCTTCCCAGCTGACAAACCCTTGGTATCATACACCCACTGTCCTTTCAAAACTGTGAGCTTATAAATTATGCTTTTGGGGTTACCTTCCACTCAAAACAGAAAACAAAGTACTTACTCTTTTGAAAGCACACCATTGGCAAGGATTCCTTCATATCGACTTATCCCTTTGAGCTGAAGCACGCTGATCTGACCTCCCAACTCATCTGCAATTATTCCAGCATGGATGGCGGCTTTGCACAATACAGAGGTCTAAAATACAGCAACATCATCACTCACAGCTACTCAAGAACACATTAAAAACATGGTGGGAGTTTTCCATTTTGTTATAACACGTGGTCAGGATCCCTAGTTGACCCATGACATTGCTACACTGTACCTTATTAAACAAAAAGAAGAGGGGAAAATTATTGCATTACTATGACACGTGTGACACGTGTAGCAGTTGACTGGGCCATGTTCTCTGCAGCAGATCTCAAAATGACACTAGAGTCACCAATTTTATGCTAACTTGGGAACCCGTCCACTAGAGAGGAAGTAGGTAATTTAGTAGTGGTGACCCCCCAGTGAATAACAAACGCCTCCCCATGGTCATGCCCTTGTGTAGGCACCTCCTACTGACTGCACTGGGCCAGGTAGCTTGTTTGTTCTGCTGCAGAGAACATGGCACAACCAACCGCCACACATGTCACTGTGGCCACCTTCGACACTCTGCCCCCAGATGATCCCCCCACATGATTACAGGGGCTATTCTAGGCAGAGGGAGATTAAGAACTGACTAGCCCAAATGCTGACCCTCAAACTCATCAGCAAATAAAACGGTTGTTATTTTAAGCCACTCAATTTGGGGGTGGCTTTTCAAACAGAAATAGAAATAACTAATCAGTTTCTTACATCTGCTTTAGCAGATACACATACTAAGGATCCTTTGAGAAGGTGAATCTTCCATACCATAGCTTCGTTTTACAATTGATTTAGAGACTGAACAGGGCATTAAAAACAGAACAGAATATGAAATGGAACAAAAGACTTCATAAAGGTGTTAGGGCAATGACGATGAGCAACCCAGGGCCCACAGCCTCCACCTCATTTCTTGAGTCTCCTCTGGGAGGATCAGACAGCTGGCACCTGCCCAGGCCTCCAAGTCTGCTGCCTGGAATGACAGACTGAGCAGGACCACCTGACTGGCTGATTAGCAGGTGGCCTTGGGATTGGCACTGGCACATTAGAAATGGGGCTGGAGGAAGGACTGAAACTTTTCCACGGGGTGCCCAGGCCCTTAGGTCCCCATGTGCACAGACCTGCCTGGGAGGGTGGCTAGGCAGTGAGCCCAGGACTGAGGGGCTGAGAAACATCATTTTCCAAATCATCTTTAGCAATGCCCCACTTCTCCATGATGGCTAATGCCAACATGGGAAGAGCAGCTCATGAAATTATGTCTCGATAACCGGACTTGGGAATTTCTCTTTGTGTTGACAACATTGGTACTTTATTGTCAGTGGAAAAAATTTCTTGGATTTTGGTTACAATATCTGGGGGACCAAGGAGACCAACAATATTTTATAATAATTGTGGTTGCAATAAAATTGAGAACTTCTGTGATCTTTAGAGAGTGCATATTTCCCAAACTAGGTTAGATTTGGGAAAATGAGTCAGTCTTGCAATAATGGCTCTCAGAAACAAAAGAGAAGGACAGTTCCTGACAGAGAAGAAATAAGAGAATGTTGAAAGACAGATGTGGTTATTACCCTCCTTGATTTTGGACAAAAACAGAAATACTAGAAGATGAGAAAAAGACAGTGTTTTATTTTATTTTGTTTTTATTCTTTTTAAGTTTATTTATTTGAGAGAGAGAGAGAGAGAGAGAGAGAGAGGGAGGGAGGGAGGGAGGGAGAGAGAGGGAGAGAGAGGGAGAGAGAGAGTGCAGGAGGGGCAGAGATGGAGAGAGAATCCTAAGCAGGCTCCACACTGTCAGCACAGAGCCTGATGCGGGGCTCAAATTCAGGAACTGCGAGATCATGACCTGAGCCAAAATCAAGAGTCAGACGCTTAACTGACTGAGCCACCCAGGATTCCCTATTTTATTTATTAATTTTTAGAGAGAGGGAGTGAGTGCAAGCTGGGGACAGGCAGAAGGACAGAGAGAATCTGAAGCAGGCTCCACTCTTAGCACAGAGCCCAATGAAGGGCTTGATCCTACCACCCTGGGATCATGACCTGAGCCCAAAGCAAGAGTCAGATGTTCAACGAGCTGAGTCAACAAGGTGCCCCCAAGATAGTGGTCTTTAAATTAAATAGGCAGCTTGTGTTTTTATTTTTTCTGAATGTTCCTTCTTTAAAAAGGTTTGTTATCATTGTTGTAGATTCTTGGAGTACAAAATGGAGCAGCCAGTTATAACAGAAAAGCCTTGAATTTAAATTTGGCAATTTAGCTCATCGTCTTGGCTTTGTGTCTAACTCTACTAGGTGTGCGTAAGTCATGTCACTGCTGTGGATCCAGCTCCCCAATTCCTCTGTACAATGAAAAACCTGGACTGCATGATGTCTAGTATCTTTTCTAATGGCCTATTACCTTGTGATTCTAATAGGCACCCTGTGTACCTACTATGACGTCCCTGCCGGCCTGCCTAGGTCTCTCAGCCCCAAGATGAAAAGCAATTGGTTCAGTGGTCTACTGGGTAGATAATCCCACTGTCCCTGAGATCATTTGAAGTTTGTTCCTTGGAATTTGTTCGGTGGATGGGGTAGTCTTTATCCCAAGAGCTGCCTAGTGGAGAGCTCTCACTGGACTTGGCATGTCCCAAGGACTCCTTGGTTACAAGAGAACAGGTTCACAGGTCAATTAGCAATAGAACCTACCAGCATCATTGGCCAACATACATTCCCATTTTCCATAGTAATCAGCGTTGAGGGACCCCAGCAGTATATACCCATTTTATGGAATTTATTCAACTGCAGCTCACATTTTTCCATGATATTCAATGCAGGCCACAGGATACAACTCCAGGAGAATAACCACCAAATCTGGCTGTTACATTTTTATAAAATTATCACAGGATTATTTTCTTTAAGAAAAACAAAATTCCTCGCTCAATCAACTTAAATAAATGTTTACTTAAATTGGGGCTTTTGGGTGTTGATTTTAAATTTTTACTTTCACTGAACTTGATTTTTATAAATTTCCTTTGGAAGAGGAAATTTATACTTTGATTTTCTAGCAATTTTCAAAGTCTAAGCCTCACTGAAATGTAAATATAGGAAAGTCACATCACTGGCCTATGTTAAATGGTGAACTGGCTCCAACTCAAACAGAATAATTTAAACCTAATTTTTCATTTACATTTTCTCAGACATCTGAGAACACCTACATGGCTCACAAAATTGCAGGTGATGGTATTAAACATTTCTAAAGTTCATTAAACCATAAAACATGGCTAAATAGATCAGCATGAAGACTACATCAACCTTTTTTTTTAAATGTTTATTTATTTTGAGAGAGAGAGAGAGAGAGCTTGTGAGTGTACAGTCTCAAGACAATGTCAAGACTACATCAACTTTCAAAGTGATTATCAAATCATGCCAGAATTGGAGTATTTTCTTATGTCTTCCTTTAGGAAAAGTCATCTTGTACTGGAAAGTATTGACAAAGTATTAAAATAAAATTTAATATAAAAGTAAACACTTCAGGGGTGCTTGGTGGCTCAGTCAGTTATGCGTCCAACTCTTGATTTTGACTCAGGACATGATCTCATGGTTTATGAGTTTGAGCCCTGCCTTGGGGCTTGGGATTCTCTTTCTCTCTCTGTCTCTCCCTTCCTCCCTTCCTCTCTCTCTCCCTTTCTTCCTCCCTCCCTCTCTCCCTCTCTCTCTCCCCCCACTCCTTCTCTCTCTTTGTCCCTCCCCTGCTCATGCTCTTTCTCTCTCTCAAAATAAAGAAAACTTTAAAAAAAGTAAACGCTTCATATTGAATTTAATAAAACATGAATAAAGCTCATGTTTTAAAATGACAGTAAAATGTTAAACATATATGTTCCACGGTCTATCCTATGAATTGTTCCTATGTTGGTACAGTCTTCGTAATTACCATATTGGCAACATTTTCTTATTTTTTTTTTAATGTTTATTTATTTTTGAGAGACAGAACACGAGCAGGGGAGGGGCAGAGAGAGAGAGGAAGACACAGAATTCGAAGCAGGCTCCAGGCTGTCAGCACAGAGCCGAATGTGGGGCTTGAACACATGAAACACGAGATCATGACCTGAGTCAAAGTTAGACGCTTAACCAACTGAGCCACCCATGCACCCTCGCAACATTTTCTTTGCAAAAGTTATTTGAATTCATTTTAGAAATGTTGGAAAATATGAAAAAAATCACTCACACTGCTTGCTATCACCTGGAAACAATCACACGCTATTATAATGTATTTCCCTGTGTGATGGCTTTTTGTGGGTGTGTACAAAGGCCTGGTTTCTCCCCTTCTCCTCCTAAACCAGGGGTGCACTACATATACTGTCTTCCATTATTCTACAGTCTTTCTTGAATATTCTGGGGGTATGGAGAATTTACTGAAACAAGTTATTAAGTGATGTCTTAAAAGCAGATGGTATAGTCAGCAGACTTGGGAGAAGGTGCCAAGAGAGAAACTATTCTAGGGCTTTTTTATTTCTGGTTTCTGGGTAAAGCAGATCTCAAAGAGAAGCTCATCCTACTTAGCTAGCGTGGTAAGCATATACCAATACAGATGCCTTAATTCATCAGTCAAGGAGACAGATTCACAGAACCTTAAGAATTCAAAAAGACCTTTAAAGTTCTCCGCTGATACTTCCTGACAGACTGTCACTTTCTCCGCCCCACAGCACCTTCCTACACATACATAGGCCATGTCTGACAAATGGTTTAACGCCTACACCTGACACTTCCTGGGACTAGGGCTCACCATTTCTTGAGACACTCGACTCCATTTTGCACTGCTCAATCATTCCTTACATGTAACTAAAACCGGGTACTCTGTAACTTTCACCCTCTGACCCTAGTTCTGCCTTCGGGAACAACATAGAATGAACCAGTTCCTTTTCTGTAATTGTTCTTTAAGACAACATACTTCTTTTCTGACGCGGAGAACCTGTTTCTTCAACATTTTCTCTTGTAACTTGTTTTACAGATTCTGTTGTCCTGACCTACAAAATATGCTTCGGTTTTGCAAAGACCCTTCTAGGAAGAACTTGCTACAACTGAACACATTCCCTAAGATGAAGGCACCACGGAGGACAGACTCTATGATAACCTCCAGGATCTCTGCCTCCTGGCATTCCCCCACTGCATAATCCCTCTGGGTTTAGGTGGGAGCTGTGGCCTTCTTCTAATTAAGAGAACAATAGCAAAAGTGGTAGGATGCTACTCCCATGATAACATTACACAAGGTTGTAACCTGTCTTACTAGGAGACTCCTTTGTCGGGAAATTCTCCCTGGGTGGCTTTGAAGAAGAAAGCAGTGATGTCAGATAGGCCCGAATGGCAAGGAGCTGAGGAGAGCCTCCAGCCAAAATCCAGGAAGAAACTGAGGTCTTCTGTTCAACAATCCATGTGTAACTGAATGCGGCCCACACCATGTGAGCTTCAAAGCCAAGTTGAGCCTCAGATGAAATGCAGCCCCAGCTGACAGCTTGGATGCACCCCTGTGAGATCCTGAAGCAGAGAACTCGGCTAAGCTGTGCCCAAACGCCTAACCCAGAGAACACGAGAGGAAACACATGTGTTGTTTTAATCTTTTAAATTGGTAGTAATATTGTTATGTAGCAATAGATATGGAATACACCCATGAGATCAACATATACCAAAAAGGCACTGATAAGACTTCTTTGAAGAGTTTTCAAAATATAAATTTTCCCTCCAGATGAAGTCATCCTAAAAGCAAATGATATGAAACTAGCTACAGAGTCAAATAGGCCACCTGTGTGCAAGCACCTAAAGTTGGTGTACTCAGATCGATAGGAAACCATTTACCTGTTATACTAAAAACAGAACTCTGTCAAGAGGAGAAAGATAAACAACTAAAATAAGAAAATAAGTGATGCTCTCTCTCTTACTGCACATAATTCTGAAGTTTCTTGCATGGGATGTTAAAATAACAAATAGAAACTCTTTATTGCTGAGGGAAACACTACACTTCGACTGTTTGTTTCTCTCAATCTCCTGAAGTCATTTAGAAATAGCCTGTGCCAAGTATATCTTAAATCGAAGTATTGTAAAACATTTTAAGATTCAAACAATTTATAGGCCAAATGAATATCCTATGCCAATCTTGTAAATAAAGACACTACACAATAAAGGAAAACAAAGAGCACAATCTGCTGCTTCCAGAATCAGGATATACTAAAAGCAAAAATTAAAGCCAAGTTTGTTTTTCCCCTGCTAGAGATAAAATTATCAATCACCTGGAACATGTATGGTTTTTTCCATGCTTGAAGACACATGTCAGTAACTCTCAGAAAAGTTCCAACACTACACAGATTTTCACATTTCATAACTGAAGCCAATTCCCAGATGCTGTAAACTCAACTATTTTTTTAATATTTATTTATTTTTGAGGGAGAGAGAGAGAGAGAGGGAGAGAAGGAAGGGCAGAGAGAGACAGAGAGAGAAAAAGAGAATCCCAAGCAGGCTCTGTGCTGTCAGCATTTCTATTCTGTGCTGACAGCACAGAGCCGGGTGCGGGGCTCAATCTCACAAACTGTGAGATCATGACCTGAGCCGAAACCAAGAGTTGGACGCTTAACCGACTGAACCACCCAGGTGCTCCTGAATGAAACTATTTTAAATAGCAATGTTAATATTCAAAAATCAGATATCAAATTTCCAGGATAGAGATCTGCAAATAATAAGAAATAAAGGACTGTGTATATGGAGACAGGACATATACTTTAGGGAAAATGTCTTGTGAATTTATTTTTCTCTGGGAACAATGTGTGTAACCAGAGAGTCTCATTCTGCATAAGAAACTGGGGTGTGAGGAAGGAAGGAATACTATGTAAGTGCAGGGCAGATGGCTTCACTGCTCCCAGACACAATGTTGTTATCCTGTGATGTGAATGTTCATGTCCTTGGCTATGCTATATGAATCAGCTGGAGCATTAAAATAAAGAAAATAGATGGAATTATACTCTTAGGGTTGAAAAGGGCTTTGTTTACCATTTCATTTACAGCATGCTTAAGTGGAAATGCATGGAAAAACAGGAATGAATGCATGAATAACCTTGGTTTTTATACTCATTATTTCATTTATTTTCAGAAAATAGAAACTTGTACATTTATCTATGGGGTTTGAGATCTTATTTGACTTTACTTCAGGATGCATTTAGGCAGAGCAATAAGTACTTCTTAATTTCCACCATGCCCTATAATTACTCTCAGGTACTTACATCTCTGTATCCATCCACCAGATTCCCAGAAATGTCTCCTGCTATGTCTCTACAACCAGCCGGGCAGAATTTACTGGAAAAATAAAATAAAGAATTTGTATTTTATTGAATTATAATTAAACTAAAAAGTATAAATTACACTTAAACATATTTCTCCTCTATAGAACATGCAGGAGGGAATTATGCTGTTTATTTGATACTGATAGCACATCTAAATTTGGACTAGCCACAGCCTAAGTGCTTAATATTCACACATGGCTAGTATTGGACAGTGACGGTCTACATTAGTTACAGATTACTTTTGCAATTGGAAGTAATTCATTGTGGTATAATTAAGAAACTGTAAGGTATTTCAAGTGTATATCGTGATGATTTATGTTCCCCAACTAGTAAATTAGCATATCCATCACCTCGCATATTGTAATATCTAAATATATAAACATTTAAAATGTATGTAATGCATATATTTTTGGTGAGAACATTTAAGTTCTACTCTCAGCAAATTTTAATTATATAATATAGCGCTGTCAGCGTAGTCAGGTTACACATTAGATTCATCTTATGGCTGCATACATTAATCAAAAACATTAATATCTCTGTATCAAATACATGAATAGTCATATTAAGTCAACACAAAGACTGAATAGACTCGTTAATTTAGTTCAGTTTTGCTGTCAAATGAATTTAAGGTCACACTAATCAGGTACTGCCACCAAATGAGTTACAAAAACCTTTTGACTTTCAAAGCTTTCTACATTTCACGATTATAGGTGAGGGAGTGTGGACGTGTATATCACCATACCTCATCTTTAAATACTACAAAACAACTGAGTTACAGCCTAGATGATCTGGCACCATAACATCACTCTGTAGGCCCGAATGTATTCTTTTCTGTAGGACAGGAAATGAACATTGATGCCTACAGGCCCTCTCACCACTGGGACTCTATAGGTACAGCTGGAAAGATCTCAGAGAATGCTGGCATGTGTTTATATTGAATGAATGGCAACCTTACAGGGCAGCTGTAATTAATTACTGTTTTTTTTTCAATTTTGTTTTCTAATTATTTAAATTATTGACCATTTTCATTTTTGTTTCTCTACTAGACTTAATAATAGATAACACTAGAACAGATTCTGCATATAAAATAATTTTATTTATTAGAATGTCTAAGATGGTCAGGACCATAGACCCTTGGGCCTCCCTGGGCAAGCTACTTCACTAGTTTGTGCCTCTATTTGCAGGATCTAACAGAACCTACCTCGCAGGGATGCTGTAACATTCACATGAGTTATATATGCAAAGGCCAGGGAGCTATGACTGGCATTAACAAAGCACTCAAAGGAGTTATAGCTGGAGTTAGTGTTGTTGACAATCCTCTCTAGAACATTGGTTCTCAACAGGGAGTGAATTTTGCCCACCCTGGAAGACATCTGGCAATGTCTAGAAACATTTTTGGTTATCACAACTTGAACGTACAGGGTAGAGGGCAGGGATACTGGTAAATATCCAACAATGCACAGAACAGCTCTCCACAACAAAGAATCGTCTAGCCCAAAACACCATAGTGCCAAGGCTGAGAAATCCTGCTCTAGACTCTTATTTTATAGATGAGGAAAGGTACATCAAAGAGATTGAATAATTTTTCCAGTTAAAGTAAAGCTGGGATCAAATATTTCATCTCCTATTCTCAGTAGGTTTCTCCTCTGTGGGAAAGACAAGATCAGCTCCCTCTGAAAGTGAAGAAATTCTAAAAGTCACTTGCAAATGCTGGCCGGGTTAAAAAAATACACACTCTGGGCTCCATTATGCTCATTGGTATCAAAGTAGAGCTCAGGAGTCAGCAAACTGTGGCTCATGGGTCAAATCTGTGCTGCTGCTTCTTTTTGTAAATAAAGTTTTATTTACACATTTGTTTACATATTGTCTATGACTGCTTTTGCATTACAGCAACAACAGAAACTATAAATGGATGCAAAAGAGACTGGATGACCTGCACAATCTAAAATATTTACTATCTGGCCCTGGACAAAAGGTCTGCTGATCTCTGCTATATAAGAAATCATTTCAAGTATTCCTCATTAGTTAGAATATTAACACTGTATGGGTGCTTGGGTGCCTCAGTAGGTTGAGCATGGGACTCCTGACTTCAGCTCAGGTCATGATCTCACAATTTGTGAGACTGAGCCCCGTGCTGCGGTCTGCACTGACAGTGTGGAGTCTACTTGGTATTCTCTCTCCCTCTCTCTCTGCCCCTACTCTGCTCACTTGCATTTGCTCTCTCTCTCTCTCTCAAAATAAATAAATTAAAAAAAAAAAAGAACATAAATGCTGTAAAAAAATTAAATACAAATAAGGTACTTTATCTGGTTTAATGTGAAGGAAAACAAAATGTTCAGCAACATAGGACTGCAGCACAGCTAGGACACTGTACTTACCTGTATTCTGGCTTCAAATAATGGTTAGCTCGTTCCAAACATGTTATTAAATCTGTCGTAAATAAAGGTAATTGCAATTAGGAGCCTGAATGGAAGTTAGGACACTCATGCTAAAAAAAAAAAATAATAAAGAACTTGAAAGAATTTTAAATAAAAGAATTTAATAATTTTAAATAAAAAAGAACTTTTAAAAAGTGTTTATCCACTATCTAGTTATTATCTGAATTTTTTCCATTTAAAAATAAATTAACACTGAGAACACTATCTTCAGGATTTAATCAGTCTCCTCCATTTCGCTTTTCTACCACCAACGATGGTTTTTCAGCAACTGCCCAATGGATGATAACAGAAACTATTTCAAACAGAAAAACCAACATTGACTCATTACTGTCTACCAAATGCCTACAAAGATCATGTGCATAACCTCTCTTGGCAGGAGGAAAACAATTTCAAAAGCCTGACTTAGTTCACAGAGAAGATTCGGGAACATTTTAATTTAGCAATTTAGCTAGTGGCATCTGAGTGACCATGGAACCTCATGTTTACTGAGAATACAACCTTTTCACTTTAATCAGTCAGGACCAAGGACTTAAAAAGAGGATGTTCTTTTCTTTTGGAGTATAGAACTGAATGGACACTCAGCAACAGAGATGTTAAGGTACTGTGGATTTTGATGCATTTAGTTCAACCTAGTATAGTTTCCACAATATTCCACACTTGCTGCAATAGTTCTTTCTTTCCTTAATATTTTCAATAGTTCTTAGGGAACAACATATGGTGAACACTAGCCATGCTGGGATTGGCCAGATTTGATTGGCTGAGAGGGAAATGAATGGTGCACCCCCTTCCCAGAGCATTTCTGGCCAGACGGGACTGAGCGCAGAAACTCTGGGCACGTCTGTGACCCTGGGCAGACGTGGAGTGCACTGCATAGTCATCACTCCGGGGCACGAGAGGCCTGGACAGGAGGCCATGCTTTCCTCCCTTGTCAGTATTCATGCTCCCTTCTCTCCTGCTCAAGTATCAGCTCCATGGTTAAGGCACACTGTGACAGTGACTCCACATGTGACTCACACTCACATGCCTCTTCTATGCTGGTGTACTGGTATATGCGAATGAGGGTGGGGCAGAGGGCAGAGGTGCCGCTGGTTAAACAGTGTGTCCCCTAAGCTAAGAAGGGTTGGTGGAGGGCTCCAGAGAATAGGCAGACCTTAGCAGCCAGACCTTAAAATAGACCTGAAAATGTACCATCCAAGGTTTCTAGGAAAACGAGATCAACCCTTTCTCATATAGGTCAGCTGATCAATCTAACAAGCTTGATACAAGTATTCTGAGTTCAGATCTA
Organism: Panthera uncia; assembly: GCF_023721935.1. Taxonomy (NCBI): domain Eukaryota; kingdom Metazoa; phylum Chordata; class Mammalia; order Carnivora; family Felidae; genus Panthera; species Panthera uncia. The sequence goes on along the minus strand of NW_026057580.1, from coordinate 75,094,071 downwards.
ACTGCTTACAAGGACATAACATTCTTCTCTTCCTACACATACTCGGTACCTGAGGTCACAATTCTATCCAGAGACGGTTATAAGTAGCAAGAGGAATTCATAGACAGACACACGTTTACAGATTTGTGTTGATTCTTTTGCTATACCTGGATGGTCGCTGCTGGCATAGGTCAGCAAAAATCCCCGCCCGGAAATGTGGGATCCACTCTCAAAGCGAACAGTGACTTCGTTTGTGTTCAGTAGGAGTTCTTTGGGAACAGGCATACTTCCACAATATGGTCCTAAAAACAAAGCACACTTTTGGCACATTCAAAATTTAGGCCAGCACAAAGAATGGGCATATTTCTTTCCTTAAAGGTGAAATTTAGCAGACAACACATATATGAGATGGTAATCTTCACCCAACTGAAGTTTTGCTTAATAGTGGAACTGCTGATTAGTGCCTGAATGTGGACTTGATTGTACTGACAAGCCAAGGGGGGAAGTGGCTAACTCCAGATAAGCAATAGGCTAGACCCAGTTAATTGTGAACAACCCAAGAGATAGGTTCTAGTTTTTGTAAAAGACGACTAACAAAGGTTAAACACATTAGGTAGTGAAGAAAATGTTATCATAAAAGTGATGTTCTAGGGACCTCCTAAATTTGCTCAAAGAAACTCACAAATATTTTTCCAAGGAGGTTCCAGAACTAAAAGAAGGTTCCAGAACTAAAAGACTGCCAATGCGTGGTAACAATCTTGTTTTCATGCAATTTACACATTTATCTCTCTCTTACAGTACCTTATGGTTAACCCATATAATTTATTTTGATTTGCAAAATGAAGTTTATAAAAAGGCAGAGGAATCTCTAAAGGCTTTTGAAATACCATAGTATAAGTTATGCAATTAGAACATAACACACTGTTTTCTAGATTGAGTTGCTTGAAAAGCAATAGGAAGCTCAATGAACTCTCAAAGGACAAAATTAGATTTTGAACTGAACAAGAAAAACAGATCTTCATAAGGCTACTCAAGTTCAAGTTTAGCTTGTAAACGGTCATCTTAAAAGTCATGTATGTTGGGGCACCTGAGTGGCAGAGTCAGTGAAACGACCGACTTCAGCTCAAGTCATGATCTCACAGCTCGTGGGTTTGAGCCCTGCATCGGGCTCTGTGCTGACAGCTCGGAGCCTGGAGCCCGGAGCCTGCTTCATATTCTGTGTCTCCCTCTCTCTCTGCCCCTCCCCAACTCATGCTCTGTCTCTCTCGGTCTCAAAAATAAATAAACATAAAAAAAATTTTAAGTCACGTATGCAAGACATAATAATCCTAAGAAAATAGGGATTAGCAAAAGCCAATTTTGACAACAGGTATTCTTCATTAACCAAATAAAACAGGATGGGAAGAGTCGACAGCAACATCAGGTAATAGGCAAGAGACAGCAGTGCCAACATCAGGTAAGGAAGGAGGAGGAAGGAAAGAAAAAGGTCCAGGAGAGGATCATGAACCCAACTAGGCACTCCTCTCCTGCCATAAGGGACCAGATTTCTCCACTGTCCTTCCAGGTTTCAGCTTCAGAAGATGTAACAGAATAAAAGAGAAATGCTATGTGTTTACCTTTGTGCCTCGAATCTCTGTTATTCCCTATTATTGAATGAGAGTGAAATCCAAATAGAAAAAGGTTACTTAGAGACAATCATCATATATAATTACTTATACATGAGTTAATACTAGCAAACTGCTTAGAAAAGTACCTCGCATGAGGGCTATAGAAGTACTTCATAGTAGTGAGTAAATAAATAAATCTATTAAAACAAATAAACAATGCTTGTTTTCCTTTTAGACTACGTCCCATGGAGTTAGAAACTTTTCTATCCCATCACTTTTTCTATCCAGCAGCTTGTACAATACCTGGCACGTGGTGGCCTTCCAAATATTGTTAGAATTGAAATGAAGCTAAATGTTCTTTTATTTTTTTTTTTAATGTTTATTTATTTTTGAGAGAAAGAGAGACAGAGCATGAGCGTGGGAGGGGTAGAGAGAGAGGGAGACACAGAATCTGAAGCAGGCTCCAGGCTCTGAGCTGTCAGCACAGAGCCCGACGCGGGGCTTGAACTCACGAGCTGTGAGATCATGACCTGAGCTGAAATCAGCCGCCCAACCGACTGAGCCACCCAGGCGCCCCCTAAATGTTCTTTTATTTGCAACAGTTTTTAAAAGCCACACCTGATTATAAAGATGCATAAAAGATTTAATCCTGGCATTAAAAATATTTTTTAATGTTTATTTTTGAGAGAGAGAGAGAATGCACAAGAGCGAGTGTGAGCAGGGGAGGGGCAGAGAATCCCAAGCAGGCTCCAGGCTCTGAGCTGTCAGCACAGAGCCTGACACAGGGTTCGAACCCATGAACCATGAGATCATGACCTGAGCCAAAGTCTGGGGCTTAACTGTCTGAGCCACCCAGGCACCCCTAATCCTGGCATTTTAAAATATCATGAAAAGGTCAGGAAAAGAAATGTGGAAAAGCAAGGGAGGAAAGAAAATCATTCGTGTAATAAATATATAGATGTTTATGAACTTTAATAGTGCTCACAGCATGGTAGATAAGCAATTTACACTAAATCCATTTTTGTATAATAAAGTTGAAGGATGAACATTTTTTAAAAATTAAAGTGAGTCAGGTTATTGTGCTTCACTTTTGCAACTCTTTCTTAGTTCACATATACTTGAAATTCCTTTTTTGTGCAGATGAGTGAAGAGACTTGCTTTGCAAATCTAATAACAATGAAATAACTAGTAACTTCTTGCTACTCATAAATGAGAGTATTTTTCTAACCAAATTTATCTTTTCCAATACAAAATCAGAACATATATCCTCCTCTCCAAATGGTGATAATGATACTGATCTCTCAAATTTCTATAGCATTCCAATGAGTCCTAATAAAAACAGTGAGGTAAGCAAGTCTAAATTGATCATCAATGAGAATTTGTTTGAATTCTTTTTAGTTGAAATATATTTGATATATAACACTCTAAATCTAAGGTATACTATATATTCATTTGATATATTTATGTACTTTAATGTGATTGTCACTGGAAAGATAATTAGCACTTCCATCATGTTACATAACTGGAATTATTAGTCTCTTAGAAAGTTTGGTGATTATACAGTGGACCCTTGAACCATGTAGTGGTTAGGGGCGCCAACCCCTGTGCAGCTGAAAACCTGTGTGTACCTTTTGAGTCTCCAAAAAGTTGACTACTAATAGCCTGTTTTTTTTAATTTTCATACTAATACCTACTGTTGATCAGAAGCCTTACCAATAATATAAAGAGCCAATGAACACATATTTTATATGTATTACATACTATATTTTATAATAAAGCTAAAGAAAAGAAAGTATTAAGAAAATCATGAAAACACATTTACAGTACCGTATTAAAAAAACAATTCATATGTAAGTGATCTGCATAATTCAAACCTGCATTGCTCAAGGGTCAACTTTAATTCAATACTGTTGCCTATACTCACTATACTGTGAATTAGATTAGGGTTTATTTACTACTTGTTACAAGCTTGTACCCTTAAACAACATCTGGCTTATCCACCCCACCCCATCCCCATCCCCTGGTACCCATGCCATTTTACTCTGTTTTTATGAGCTTGGCTTTTTTAGATTCCATATATAAGCAATATCTTATAGTACTTGTCTTTCTCTGTCTGATTTATCCCACTTAGCATAATGTGCTCCTGGTCCATCCATGTAGTTGCAAATGGCAGGATGTCCTTTCTCTTGCCTCAACAACTGGATTTTTTTTTTTTCAGATTTTTATGGAACAGTTGAAAGTAACGGTTGCAACACTGCATATATTTTACAGAGAAAAGAGCGTATATCATCATGCTAAGCTGTCGCGCAATGTGTATCATTTCCTACACCAAAAAACCACATAAATACAGTAAAACTCTAATTCGGTTGTATCCTCCCAAAGTCATGATAGGAATGTGAGTTGGGAGAAGTTCAAAGATAAAATGTAAACACATACATTCCTTTAATCACCTGTGCCCCCCAGGCTCCAGACCTTCTCCTCTTCTTACGGATGGATTGCAAAAATGCAACTAAGACCTACAGGGGATGGAATGGACCCTCCCTCTATCAACGCAGCATTAGAAGTTATTTTGATGGGTTCATCACAGCACAACCCTCACAACAGCAGAAGGCAGCTTCAGTCCCGCGTGGAGGCTGGAAGTGGAATACTGACGGTGGTACTGCCTATGGCAAAACATCCACATTATTTCCTGTCTGAAGGCCTGACAGATAGATTGCCTTTCACAGAATGAAAGTTAACAACTGCATTCCTAGAGTTAAAAGGGGAAAGAGATGAAAACAGAAAAAATGTGACTGGCTGTGAGAGGGAAAAATAATGGGAAAGCACTGAAGGGTCCTACCAGTTTGTGCCAAGCAATGTTTTCAGTTCTCAGCCAAACTCTGTGGAGGATTATACCTTTTCTTATGAAAAAGCCTGTCTCCACCCTCAGCTGGCCAGACAACATATGTCACTGTTAGTAGTCTCCATCCCGACTTTTAAAAAGGGTCTACGGGGGCGCCTGGGTGGCGCAGTCGGTTAGGCATCCGACTTCAGCCAGGTCACGATCTCGCGGTCCGTGGGTTCGAGCCCCGCATCGGGCTCTGGGCTGATGGCTCGGAGCCTGGAGCCTGTTTCCGATTCTGTGTCTCCCTCTCTCTCTGCCCCTCCCCCATTCATGCTCTGTCTCTCTCTGTCCCAAAAATAAATAAAAAACGTTGAAAAAAAAATTTAAAAAGGGTCTACGCCTATACTTAAACATTCACAAAGACAATTCCAATGGAAACCCAAATGAAAGCGTGGTGACTCTGTCCATGGTTACCGTCTCTGTCCTGGGCAGTGTTCCTGGACTGGTAAACCTGTCTCAGTTCACAGACTGAACTAGTCTTTCTTGAGGGGGTCTTAAGAACATGAGCAGACCTCCATATAGGACTCACAGTTCTGCACGGGCGTTTGCTTCACAAGCAGCGGTGCTGTGTGCTTTGCAGCCCTTGGACTTGGTAGCTCCCACTCTCCCTCACCTCTGACCTTGTCGGCGAAGCAGATTTCTTACTTCGCCATCCCCAGTTCCCGCCAGACTGGGGCACAGCAGAAAAGCAGTTAGTTCATCAAGTAGGCAGACAAATCAGGAAAGATAAACACCTCTCCCTTTTGTGAAACTGAATTGGTAGCCCTGGATGGTGGGAAGGGCTATCAGTGACACCAAACGGAATAGCACCGTGGCATCTGGCACCAGACAGGAGACCAAGACCTGGCAGACAATGGGCTGATTCCTTGGACAAAAGGATAAAAGGCCAGGAACCGTAGGAGCTGCCTTCATTGAGCACAGTAGGCCAGTTCCTCTCAACACATCCCTTGTCTGGAGCTACTGTTCCATGAGCAGCTGAGAGGGAAACCCTTTATCTTTCCTCGTGTGAATAAAAGAAAACTGTCCTACAAGGAAGAATAAACTGCCCCGAGCCAAGCCCAGAATCCTCTTGCTTGTCTGGCAATCTGACAATCTGTTCTGTACTACAATTTATGCTACTGGTGCATTCTCTGAGGACTGTCTGGGACTCTACATTACAAGGCAATAATAGAGCAGTTGATAACTGCTCCAAGCCATTTTGGGTGGGCATATGCATTTCACTTTGAAACTGATGAAACTAAGCTTTTGTTTCCTCTGTGAAAGGGTGTGTTTTAAAAATGGTGGGTATGCCATTAAAAAAAAAAAAAAGACTCCTGCCCACCCATAACCATACAAAAACCAGAGACCAAAGAGAAACCTAACTCCTGAGAGCTCTGTCATAAATCAAATTAAGCAACAACAAAACAACCTCCTGAAAACTTTCATTAACCTGATGAACACCCTCTGAAACACACATTTAATTTCTCATGACAGATAAGAACATGCCGATGAGTCGAAGTGACCCTTCCAAGGGAGTGTCACGGGAGGAGCCAGCCACATCATACGCTGCTGGCTGCCAGGAAGGTGGTAGCTGGAGCGCCGGATTTGTGCTCGGAGGCGTGCTGATAAAGCAACCTCTAGAAATGCTGAAGCTGCAAACGCCTTCACACTTGCGACCGGTTTCCGTTTGCTTTTTCAGTGCAGTCAGATGGCACGGTTGTCCTCGCCTGCCAATTGCAGTAGGGTCATCGTACAAAATTACAGAATTTTCAGGGCCATTTTCTTTGAAAAGGAGAGAAATTAGCATAAAAAAGGATATTCCTGGACTATGCTATTAAAACCATAGTCACGTAAGAATGTAAGTGGATACGTATCCCTGGAGAGTTTTGGTCTCTGGTTCCCAGACAAAAATCAGTGACAGATGATAAATGAACCAGGCAGATTCCAAGACAAAGGTGCAGCTTTCCTTGGGGCTATGAGACGCAGGTCAAGAGATGCTGGAACACCAGGGCTCACAACCCACCTAGGCCATTCCCTCTCTCCCAACAAAAGATGGCAGTTACTGAAACTCATCACAGTGTCTCCAGGGAAGAAGGATCTGGGGAAAAGGAGGAGGAGGAGGCCCATAGCTTTTTCTCCCTGAGGCTTACAGTTATGTCAATGAGGTACCTTGTGTGGAAAGTACCTCAATATAACCTTTCTTAATAAGTTTCTTTTTGAATTCTATCATGGCATAAAAGACAAAACAAAATAAAAAAACACATAAACAAAAAGTAGTCTTTCCCAAGAATGTCCAAAACGCAGACCCAATCAGAACAAAATAGACTTGAAGCCCAAAACAACTTTGCACAAGCTAGAAATTTCTTCGAAGGCTTTTGTTTTATTTTCAAAAGTTGTAAGAGTTTTGCATGCTTCATAATATTGGCTGGGAGACATAAACCATTTATAAAATAGAAGTTACTAATCTTGTGATTTCTCCCTATTTAGGATTTTTAAAAAATCAACAGACAGGGTATAATGCAGTATGCCAGATGTGTATCTTTCTAAAAATTATCATAGAAGTTGTGTTGCAGTTAGGAATTAAAACGCTTAGTATCATTTCCCACTTTTCCCGTTTCTCTTGTTCCTAGTGTAATATAAATATTACCAGTTGGCTTCCCATCACTGTACTTCTAGATCACGGACAACGGTTAAAAAAAATATTGGGAGTGGAGGTGGAAGTGCCAGAAATGTAAGAGAACAATTCTTGGGGTTCTGAGTTTTTCTATATCGCAAATCATTTAGCAGACCACAACTGATTTAATCAATTTACCGTGAGGCTCCTGTGGTAAGCTGGTTTCTTTCTACCTCTAACCACAATGCCTCCTTAAGCATGCTGACTAGGAAGCATTTTCGTTTAAACCTTAACTTTATACTGGTACTCTGTATGTGAGTGATTTCTCAGAACTCCGTCTTCTCCTCAGGATACCTCTATGGGGAGGCCTGGAGAAGTTTCCATCTCTTCCAGCAAATGACAAAACTACAGCTCAGGTTTTCTTCTACACAAACCACTGGATCCGATGGTTTTTGTCATGCAGAATTGGGACATTACAGGGTTTAAGAGTGGAGTCTCTGTAATCAGATGCCCAGACTTGAATCCCACCCAGATCTAGTAGAGTGATAAGCGAGTTACTTGAGGTCTTTGAGCTTCAGTTTTCTTAACTGTGGATGTTAATAATAGGCCCTGTCCTTAGGGCCATCATGACAGTGAAAGAGGATAGTGACTCTAAAGAACTAAGCCCAGGGTACAGCATATAACTGAATGTTCACGTGTAAGCACCTTCTACAGTACTTTATGGTCTTTTCTATATAATAAGCAGAGTCCTAAAACTTTATGTAAATCAAGTCTTTTTGAAAATGCAGAGGGGATATTTGCAGAGCTTTTGTAAAAATCCAGATTTTTAAATATATGTTTGCCAAAACCAAGCTACATGCAGTCAGATTCATTAAATGTTCAATAAGCATCAGCAATTGCAAGACTATGCTAAGTATCAGGGCTACTGAAAAAAAAAAAAAAAGAATAAAATGCAATTTCTTGCTCAAGGAACCCTGTACCTTGTGTAAAGAAGCTAACATAATGATCTCAATCTGAGATTCGTGCTCTAGTAAAGGCTTAGAAAATCAACACAAGCCTCAGAGAGAGAGTAAGCGGGGCTATTAGGACATCAGAGAAAGCTGTAGGGTAAATTGCATTGGATTTAGTTCGTATGCATGCGCATGTGTGTATGTGTGTGTTAGAAGGGGTGGGAAACACAGGGGAAGGAAAGGAGACCCATAGAAGGAACACCGTCAACAAATGTACAATGGCATAAAGTTGTACAATGTGATGTGTACAGTGTGATGTGGAAAAGACACAGACATGGGGAGACCCAGAAATGAGCTGGAAATGAAGGTGGGGAAGAGAGTGAGTGAGCCTTGAATGCCGCCCTGACAAGTTTCTGTCACCAGGGGGATACAATTAATAACTTTCAAAATATGGAAAGAAAGAAATTATAATTCTATTCAACAAGACAGCCTTGGCTAGCCTGGAGGGAAGAGAGGCTGGTGAAAGGAGAGAGGGAAACATGGGGAGGCTCTTTCCACAAGAAACAAAGATGTAGCCTGGCAGTGAGAATAAAAAAGCCAAACAGAAACACAACCAACTGCGGGCTTGCAGAATATGTGTTCTTGGTTCATCTCACAAGGCTGGATGGAGAAAATCTGTAGAGGGAGCTGTTTCTGGCTTGGGGAACCCTTGTCACGTGCTTGGAATGCTTTGGGCAAAATGATTTGACCAGGAATGCACCAGGAGGGTAGGGGGCGGCAGCTCAGCCTCTACTGGGTGGAAGGGGAGTATTCAGGGTGCTGAGAGTGGACCGGTGGGAGCGATGAGGATGATGGCTCACACCTGCTGAGTGCTTCCTGTGTGCCAGGCCTCATTTGTTTAAGTTATACATATGTGCCTCGATTACCCATATACAGCTAGATAGTACTGTTTTACCCATTTTAAACATGGGGGATAGAGACAGAGAAAGACTACATAACTTGCTCAAGGTTAAGCAATTAAAAAATAAGCAGTATGGCAGGAATGTGAAGGCAGGCAGTCTAATTCCAGAGTCCACACTCTTCAGCACAAGTGAGAAATCTAGGCAGAAATGACAGCCTTAATCTCAATCGATGTTGAAGGCCAGCCTGGTTTTATTGATCCACAGTGACCCGGGTGGGGAAGCCTATGAGACTCCATCAGAGCAAGGTCATTTGAGATCCTGAGGAGCCACTATCTGGTTTCCACCCAGATTCTTCCAGCAAGTCCATTGTCCAAGAACAACCCTAAACTTCACACATCCAGGGAAGGCCAAATTTCAAGGGAAACTGGGACCCAGTCAATCTTCCTGAAACATCAGGAAAACAGAAATGACAATTCCTCTGGGGTCCCTGAGGGCAGTGGCAGCAGAAACAAAACTCTTGAGTGAATTCAAATCTCCAGGTCCTTTCTGGTCAGCAAGACCGGAAATGGAACTTAGCCATCGGATGAGTCATGAAGAGTTTTAAAGTTGAGAATAATGACCTTTAGTATGCATTCACAGCCCTCCCTCTTTAGTGTCATAAATAAAAGTTAGATATTTCATACTTTAAATGTAGGTATTTTGGTATAACACAGTATCTGAAGCAGCATCTACGTTTTCCCAAAGTTCAAGATATTTTAATGTTTTATATAATTAACCTCTATTATTTTTTTACATTGTGAATATAAAAGGCCAGAGATGGAGAATCAGTACCAAAGCAGCACTCTGAACTGTACTATGAAACAATTCTAAATTTTAAGATATATTATTTAAATAGACTCTCTGTTTTAATCTTCAAATCCAGGCTTAAAAGTGAACCTGTTCAACCCTAGAGTAGTGTTGGCTACCTCAGTGAAGGTTCTGTGGTCTTATGTGCCCAAATATAAGATGAGTTTCCTCTGAAAAGGTGCCACCTTAGATTTGTGTTTTTCAAAGTCTCCTAGTACACTGACCTCTTTGAACAACGAGGAATCGAATTGTTTTGGGAAGACACTAGAAATACTTAAATGAATGTAGTTTTGAATGCCAAAAAGAGCCCACCTGACAAAGAGCTGTGAAAAGAAACAAAGAAAACAATGCAGTCTTAGTTTGCATTCCTGGGGAGGGGGGGAACATATGACCTCACAATTTCTAATGCTGGAAGTTTTTGCAAACAGGCCTTTCAAAGATCATTTTATTTCAGTTTTTAAAAAATGTTTATTTATTTTTGAGAAAGCAAGTGAAGGAAGGGCAGAGAGAGAGGAAGACAGATTCTGAAGCAGACCCCATGCGATGTGGGGCTCGAATTCTCCAACTGGGAGATCCTGACCTGAGCTGAAGTTGGGCACTCATACCGAATGAGCCACCCAGGTGCCCCTCAAAGATCACTTTAAAAAGGTATAATGTTATATTTGCCAAAAATGCGTAATCTGACTTCAATCATGAAGGAACAACAAACCAACCCAAATCAACATTCTACAGAATAAGTAGCTGGAACTCTTCAAAACTGGACAAGGACAAAGTAAGACTGAGGAACTTTCCCAGATTAAAGCAGATGGAGGAGTCATGATAACTGAATGCTTTGTGACCCTAGCTGAATCCTGGAACAGAAAAGAGATGTTCATGAGACGATCGTGTTTCTTTGGAAGGTAGTCTCAGTTTCTTTGGTCTCTTGAACAGAAACCCAGAATTTCCACAGTTAGAGTGAAAACAACCTCTACTAAGCAAACTATACTTGTTACTTTGGGGGGGGGGGGGGGGGGGGGG
>NW_026057580.1:74427710-74429951 GCF_023721935.1 Panthera uncia | reverse complement strand
GTTCCCCCTAAGGTATATGTGGATCAGTCTTCCACAAACCTGGGCTAATTTTATTCTTGGTCATAATCATCCTCCTCTTCGTCTTCCTCAGTTTCTTCATTTTCCTCAGCTGAAAGAACAGCTGCTTCTTGTGCAGCTCTGAAAGCCTGCTCTTCTTCCACAGTAGGATCATCCATTTCTGTAATTTCTGCTCCACTGGGGTATTCTTGGTAAACTGGTGGTAGAGCTGGGGGTGTATAGTTGTCTGGACTATATTTGTGACCCCAGCCTATGTAGAAATTTTCAAACTTTCTATAAAGTTTAAAAAAGAAAGTAGGTGATTGTTATATAATTTTTCGGTAAGAAAATCGCTCCTTCTCTAAAAGTCGATCACTCTTCGAGGGTCATAATCCCATAATTTTAAAACAATACATTTTAAGTGCTAGAGATGAAATACCCCTCAATGATTCTCCTACCACAGGAAATGACTATGATCCAAACTGCCTAAGCGGATTAAGAGGCCACCAGACCCTGTCAAATTGTACTTTACACCTAGACCACAACGAGTACGTTGCTGGTATGGCGGAGGATTCTTGTGATTGGTTACAAACCTGTGTGTGATTTTTCAGGCCCAACCGCATGCAATTACAAGTTTTGCCCGACAGGCCTCACAGGGGAAGACTGCCATTCCCACACCAGACTTGATGCCCAGCCAGTGCATCGACGTCTCTAAGGGAAGCTGTGGTCAAGGACTCTGGGCCATCTGGCCTGCCGTGCTCTTTGCATGGTTGAGTTCCTAGCACAGGTGCCTTCGTTCTAGGTCTTATCTGAGGCCTTAAGCAGAGGTCTTCAGGTGCTTCTGCCACGGCCTCCTTATGGGGTTAGGGAAGGAGATATACCTCAAGGACACTTCTCCCCACCCAGACTCAGTACTGAGTACTTCTTCACTTCTAGCCCTTCCCTCCACCCTCTACCAGCTTCCTGGGACTTCAAGGCCATAAAAACTGCAGAAGCCTGGTATCTGGGGACTCCTCAGTGAGATGACCCCCATACATACACTGATCCACTGATCTTCCATCAGTGTGCCATTCCACAAGGGAAAACGGGACAGGGACAGTCAGAGTTTTCTCTTGCTTATCACAGTAAATGTTCACAAGCTTAACTCTTTCATTTTGGACTTGTTGCTTTAATGGCATCTCTGACGTGACAGCTCAGCTCTCTCTCCAGCTTAGCTGAGCTTCTGACAGAGGGCTCTTAGGTGAGAAATGGAAGCATAAGACAAATGGAAGTGTATGTTCTGGGTGAGGAATAAAAGGACATTGAGTATCCTCTTTGATCCTGATTCTCTTGAAAGTGATAGTTTAAATAATACATATTTTAAATTATTTTTTATCAAGATGTCCAACAAAAACTGTTGAGATTAATTTAAACACCGCATAGAATTACCTCCATTAATCTTAGAAAACGAGTATGTCTATTAATCATAGAATAAAAGCCATATTTTAGCTCCACTAATTGGTTAATTAAAAGGACAGAAGTCTGAGTTACTCTAATGTTCTAAATTTGATGCTTCACTGTGTAATACAGATGTTATCTGAATAAATCTTATGGCACACACACTTGACATGCCAACATGAATTAAAGCCATAGTAACCCGCTTCCTCCTTACCAAGCATTCCTGGCACCAGACAGCTCTAGAAACGAACACCAGTGAGAAAACAGCTCCGGTGAGAAAATAGCTTACCAGACTGCAGTGGTGTAGGCTCCCTGGAAATGATTATCTTGGCAACAGGAGGAAGCTCATCCTGGACAGCGACATTTTACCCACTGTGGAGTCTGGGGACTTCATCATCTGCCTCCAGCCTTTTGTTCTTTCTTTATCCCAGCCCAGTTTCCTAATCTGTGAAATGCGGACCTCTCTTCTCAGTTGTGATAAGAACGCATGGGGAAGATGTAGGTGCCAGTGCTGCACATGACATCTAGCTCATGGCCTGGACCTTCCTGGGTATCACCTCTCCCTACTCCCTACTCTGGGTGGACTGCCCCATGCCCTTTCCCCCTCCCATCCTGGCCTTGGGTCTCTCCCCTGGTTATTGCGAATGACTGCCCTGAACAACTACTCAGGGCAGCCTTGTCTCTTACTCTGGGGTTGCTCTAACTCCTGAGCCCAGGTTGGTACTTCACCTGGAGAAGCAGGTGAGGGAGGGGAGAAAGAAAAGAAAGAAAGAAAGAAAGAAAGAAAGAAAGAAAGAAAGAAAGAAA